>NW_024534277.1:0-47573 GCF_016097555.1 Gigantopelta aegis
AAACCACTGTGATTACAGTAAATGATTTTTAATAGATTGCACCGATGGACGCAGATTGACGGAAAGAAGATGAACAATAGAGATAATGTCCAACTGAGACAAGCAAGATAAATAATTTGTATACTGCAAGCCTTCTATAAGAATTAGAAATACTGTAAGTTCACATCACTATTTGTAACATATCATAGTAGTATAAACCGGATGCCAAGTGACAGGGAGCACCGTTTGTTAAAAACTTACAAGGTGTTAGTATAGAATCTCTCATAACTCTGTGGTTTTATTGGTTATGTTAGAAGAAAACCTTCAAATTTATCACCTAAAGATAGTAGTCTATTAGTAGTTGTGATAATTTCATAAGATTTTAGTACCCACAAATAAGCTACTGCAATTATGACATTATTTTGTGTGATCTAATTTTGGCAACTATATTAACTACTATAGTGAAAGGTGTTATCTTCAAAAGTACCACAATAAATGGTGTTAGTCAGTCACATATAATCAATCATATTACTATATATTTTAAGAGATACAGTAGTAGCACTAGCCAGTAGTAGAGATTAGTGTCATCAGAAGTTATGGGAAAGGTTAACTACACAAATACTGAAGTAAACCTGATGTGATCAGTAGATATTAGATACAATAATAATAGGTCATATACATGTACATTAGTATACATATATGTTAGAACATTATAAGACAGGAGCACTCACTTATATTTGTAAAGCAAAAGTTACTAGACCTAAGAATAAAGTTCATGTAAACCTGTTGTCATGGTAACTAACATGTCATTATTTTCTTTAAGAACAGATGAACTGGTAAATTACTGGTCATATCATGTCATACTTTTAAAATATAATTGGTTGTATTCAGAAAAGTTTTTCAAACTGTAAAACAACAAAGATGATTTATCACTTTATGTGTGTATATGTACTAGTTACAAACAGTGGTATTACTATAAACATTTTTAAATATGATGCAAACAATTTGAGACCAGCAAAACGAATGTCTCTTAACAAAAAAAAAAAAAGGACAGATATAGCCTTAACTACTTTAAAGAAATGGACAAATTCCATATAGCTCTAGATTTAGAAAAATATTACAAGGCTGTTACTACAAAATATTAGAGTAGCAAATGAAACAATGGTATAGAAATTACATAAAAGAGTTTTTGAATGCCTTTAGTTAAGTGCAATAGAAAGGGGGTATTATCTTCCTAGACACTCCATGTGTATGTTCTCAGGGAGTTTCAAAACTACTAAACTAAAAACATCGTGAAGTCTTGTTTTGAATCTTGTAGGAGGACTAGAACCATCTATGGGCCATTACAAACATAATAGCAATTAATGTAACCAACCCTAGTTACAATGAATGGCACATGGGACTGAATACATGTAGTAGACCACAATGTAGTAGAGTATGTGTTGCTATGGAAACCATAGGGACCTTCTAACTCAATTGTAACAGTTATAAGATTAAATGAAAGTGACAATATATATGTAATAATGTGGAAACCTTCAATAAAGGATAGCCTCTACATGTTAATATTATTAACTATTAAATTAAACAAAATGTTGAGTATGAACTGATTTTATACCATATATAACATAAGAATTAACCTATCTTGACTAAAGAGTGAACCATTGGCAGTAGTAATAAAGACTAAAATATTGATATAGTAGACCTCTTTAGAAAGAACACACTGACATTTTAGACATCCTCTATAATCTGGGGCACTTGATCTAATACATTAACCTGTAGGTTAGTTAGATAGCATCGGAAAACATAACATTAGAGAGGAGAGAGACAGACAGAAGGTAGACAGACTGTTGCGATAATATTAATTTATACATATTTACCACGAATGGACATCCTCATCTATTCAAAACTCATGTGTACGGTCCCCATACTAATTAAATACATTAGTGTATTATTACAAACTCTATATTGAGGACACCTCTATACTAGGACAGTGTCTCAAAAGTATATAATATTAAAAATGTTCTATGTACGGCATCCTCTGAAAATATAGCCAGTCAAAACTAACGAGTCTCCGGGATAAGAGATACTCACTCTATATAGAACAACTAACAATCTTTTTTGCAGTATAGCAAATAAATAGACATCTATATAAAAGGACTGTCCATCAAATGAAAATCTTGACAATAGAAGGAAGAGGTGACTTCATTTAAAGATGAACTTAGTAATTATAATTAATAACTTGTAATTACAAAATTTATATATGAAAAAAAGTTACACAAGAACATTGTTTGTAGCTAATAATAATTATATTCATGCATTCCAAATATATTAATTATTTATAATCACACACATATATCCTATAATAAGCTGTCTTACACAAAGGTTTAAAAAAAACACACTAAAAGATACAGTATATTAACATATTAATTGTCTGGGTTTGCCTAGAAAAGTCACGTATCTTTTTTCCTATTTTTTGTTATTGACATTGGTCCTCAATTACAGGTGAGAACTGTATTCCAAGTTATCTCTGTGGGCATAGTATAAAACCAGCTATCAATAACTCGGTAATAAGTTTTATTTTATCGGTTTGATTACGTGGTTGTAATGCCCTAAAGACATCCCAAAGGAACCTCTAATGCAGTACCAATACTTTTCCCATTGTGGTTAATTTCAGCTAGGAAGAATAATAAGATCACTGCATTTGGTGTCTTGAGAAGTGGATCACTAGTATCATATATAGTATAGAGAATGGCTTGTTTATAATGTATTGATCATTACCATGATGGGGCTGAGCTAGAGTTGATGAATAGTTTAGGCAGACGGAAGGGTCAGAAACAGTAGCTTGGTTGGTGAGCTATGATACAAAATAATATGTAAAACTATTTACTAATAACTATAAGTTATATTCATGAGCCTCTTAACAATGAAATGAAAGTGTTTTTTTTTAGTTAAAAAAATGTTCATTTTTCCTAATCTTTCTCTATAACTTACAAGTGTGGTAAACATGGTTGAAGACTTGTAGGAGGACTGTACAGTAGTTGAGATTTTTCATGTCTCTCAGAAGGTGGTAAAGATGTCTCTTGTCGTAGCTAAGCTTAAGCTGATATTCTTCACTTGAAGATCAGGTTCGTAATTTACTTTTTCTATAGATCACTGGTCCGTCATTACATACTATAGTGGAGAAATATAGATGTTGCAATAGTATTAAATTATGAAACAAATTTGTATATGAACAAGTTGATGTGCATGTCTTAATTATGTGTGTGGGTGTGTACAAACTACAAAAATAAATCAGATCGACATACTTACTAAGTTGTATCATTGTAGGATCACTGAGTTTACCAGATAAAAAGGCTAAAGCCTCCAAATTGTACTACCCAATACAACTGTAGGTAGCACATTCCATTACTGAGAGGGTGGTGGCCCCATCTCTTAGTCATTGATTTTGGTAGATCAAGCTATAAGATGGAATATAGCGTACTATATGACCGATTATATAATGATGCTATGATTTTACTACAAAACTAGTCATTATATATGTAACATCAGGGAATATATTTCTTCAAAATTTTCTCAATAAAGCACTAACTAACCTTTTCAATGTCTTTGTACTAACGTTAAATAACCAGCCGTCAGAAAAAAAATACTTATGGGAGTATTCATATCCACTCACCACCATCACATGCTGACACCAAATTACAGTAGCAGCATGATTTCCATTTACTATGAGGCCATTTTATTGACCTTGCAAGTGGGTGACTTAACTTTTGCCATTGCTATAGGTAGAAAAGTTAGAAAATTCTACACAATCAACCTGTAGACAAGAATAATGTACACAAATATTGTACCATATTTTTTTTAAAAAATAGTTCTCTTAAAATTTAAAATGACATCCAACAAATAGAGATCATTGATCATTCATAGTTAGTTCCTTATAACCCATAGATTTAATATGATATCATATAAACAAATGCAAGAGCCTTATATGTAGTTTTTTCTAATATATTGTACAAAAAAGTTTTTCTCTGAAAACATATAATAGTACATATATATGTAAATACTCACCACTCCAGCATTTCATGCACTCTCCTAAGTAGACAGTTTTACAATATCCATTAGAAGTAATACCACCAAAAAAAATACAGCTCTATATTGCTAACCTGGTAGTGGTGTAAGAGTGAAACCATGACAAGGAGGTGGGGGCCTTCTCCAATGACATCTGGTACTATCCACTGCCCCTGAAATACATTAAAAAAATTGTACTTGATAAATAATATAATGATAATATGTTATATTGATCCTCTTAACCACTGGATAACTTATAATAGTGATGCTCATTAGTAAAAATATAAACATTTATAAATTTAGCAATAAAGAACTCATGTAAACGTTACCTACTGGAATGATATTGAGCACCAGGTTGTGGAGACTTAGGACGTGGACCCAATCCACAACTACTAGTAAATAGTCCTCTCATCCAATATAAAAGGTATCATCCCACTGGATGACTTTAACATTGGGACCATTATCGGGATTGGTAGAGAACAGATTAAACCACTGTGAGTGAGTCTGTTGTTTAAACAAAGTTGAGGCTATTATGATGACACATATCATGATAACAATAGCCTCCAAAGTAGTAGATCCTGTACCAATAAACTGTAGAGGCATAGCGGGTGACAACCAGTGGTGTTTCCCATTAGTCCGGGTTGTTGTTTCCACTTACCAGTAGGTAAGTGGAATAACTCAATAACAGAGGTCCATCCTTTGTTGTGACTTCATATATCATGTACCTTAGGAAGACATCTATGCTACCACCCCCACATGTAGAGGTAGTCACCCACTATATGTGTGGAGTGACACTCCCTCATTTGCAGGTACATAAATAATCTGTAAAACATGACGCATATAAAAGATGAGAAATTATTGCAACATTAATTAAAAATTAAATTATTAAGCCTAAGTTTATTTAGTACATTTTTGATTTCATATTTCTGAAGTTGGTTGAGCAATAGAATGACTTGCAGGCAAAATGGAAGAAGGGTGTGGCTCAGTATAATATAATTTGCTAATCACACCTAATCACAGTGTTTATTACAACTGCCATATGCCTACATTTCATTTCACCTACTGTCCCTTTGCTTACTTAACAGCAAAGTATCTTACATTTTACAGTAACTGTGTCATCAGTAATTTTCTAAATTGATATTAGTTGTCTTTGAAAGTGGCTCTCTTCTATTAATAAATTGATTGACTACACAAACAAGTAACAAATGCATGCATGTTGTGTCTAATGTCTATGATCATGTATTGCTGTAAGAGTAGTTATTTTTCTTGTTCTTTTAAATATTGTAGCATAAGTAATAAAATACATTGTAAACACACAGTAACTTAAACTTGCGTATGACCTAATTATGTCAAAAGACATTTTATGTTTGTCTTTCATTCTCCTGTTAGTTAAATTCCCTAATAAATTTTATAGCCATTACCTGTTCTAGGACCAGGATTGAGTTCAATATCTCCTGATAAAATGAGCAGAAGTAAGAAAAAAGAGTACTAGAAGAAATGTTACATCTCTGCTCTTCGTAATCACAGTGTTTCCATCTATTCCAATGTGTTGTCAATAGGTGGAGAGTCTTTAGTGTCAGCACTACTGTATGATTTTTGATGACAGGCCATGATCCAATGCTCACTCTCCATTGGGAGATATCAATCATAAACTATAAAATAAAAGAAGAGATATCTTGTGTTAGGAGATCTACGATGTATCAAAGCACATTGCAGCTTGTGCATGCTTTTTATAACATGACTCATGCAGTCAAATGCAATGCCATGTACATAAGTCATAAGGAAATAAGAATATTAAAATCATATCAGATAAAGTAATTATCTGGCATGCGAGATAAAAACTCTTTAAGCACCGTTAAAACAGATGTTTGATTCATAGTTACATACATCAACTCTAAAAAATTATATTTAATAGTATTTACAATAGAAATGTTTCTATTTCAATTATAATTTCGTAACTGACATGCAGTCATTATACACAATGACACAATAAAGCCTCAGATTACATAGTGACAGGCCTTAAAAACATTCCAGCATCCATTAAAATTATTCAACATATGACTAATGAGATATGGAATAGATCTTCCACTACATGAATTTCAATCATGTGTTGTAGAAATAACAGTAACAGTTACTCCTCTACAAACATCTCATCCTTTACTCTATACACTATCTGTAAAGATGAATATGTAATACTTTATAGTACTTTAAGAAAATATTATGGAGTCTTTAATTATTGTGCTCACTGTATAATTTGTTATTTTGTATACCAACTAACATATTATATAGTGAGTAATTCACATAAATTCTGCACAACATATAAAGAACACTTTTAGTAGAGAAACAGTTTGTGACTTTGTCATTAGTGAGTCTGACTATAGCAAACTAAATTTCAAGGCAAGTAAATTTAGTGATATATGTAAAAATGTGGTAATTTGCTGCTTTGAAATGTTAAAGTATACAAATATTATTACATATATTGTGACCAAAAATAGCAAAAAGGAAATACTTTTTTTCACACAATTGTGAACTGATTTGTGAAAAAAAACATGTTTAAACATGCCAAAAACAGGTTTGCATACATGTAGTGTAGTTATAATATATACCAACTGTATGTATACAAAAGTGAGATGTTTTAAAACAGCAGTTTGTTCAAAAATCAGGTCACATATATTTTGACAGAGTGGTCCCTTTTTGCCAATCAGGTCACATATATAGAATATTAATTTGGCTACTATGATTTAATTTGGTGAATTTGTAAATAATTACCAAACTATAAATGGCCTAATTGGGAGATATCAACATCATTATACAATTCTTAAAATCAAAACCCGGTTATTTTTTTTTCTAGGCTACGAAGTTGCTAGAGAAATGTCATATTTTAATGAAGTTAATAATAATTATAGTCAGTTTTCAAAGTTTGGGGTTAAAGTCTAAGTATATAATAGTCTTAATTTCATTAATTTTATGCGGGATATCCAGATGAAGCATAAACTTAAGGAGCAGTATCGCCTATCAAATACAATAGATTAAAGAAAAGAAAAGTACTGCCAATTGAAGCTTGATAAGTTATAATATTATAAAAATTATGTCTTTATATAGTCAATTCGAATATTCTATAATCAACTATGTATATCTTTACTTGAGAAAGGGACACTTACTGCTTGCTTCGATACACTAATTAATCCTTGCTAGGCTCTCTAACTAAACACTTCCTTTGCACGAGAGCCGGAGGATAATGTAAGCCTCTTATCCGGCGTTCGCGAAAAATAAAACTGGTAACTACTGTTTGCGCATGCTTTTAATTTCCACAGATTTCTTGGAAAATAGTATCTTTAGGGAATCCTTCCTCAAATATGACGTCAAAATCCCTTCTACCGCAATGTCAACTGTGATGGCTACTTGTAGTAGTGGTAAAATAGAAGCTACGTCTACTCTAAGCTCTAAAGCAGCTAAAAAGGCAAATCTATTTCTTCAAGAAAGATAGCAACTCTGTTCCAATGACGCTATTATCACGGAAAGATGTCTTAGTTGGGTTTTGTATCCCACAGCACTAACATATAGATCTACAATGGTCTCATTAATTACATCAGGAACTGCTTGCATGAGATCTTTATTGGCAGTATCATACCCAGTTGTTCAACAATTCTGATACTTTTTTGGGATTTGTCTTCTTTAACTTGTTTAGAAAAGCAAAAGACTTGTTTTCAAATATCTAATGTAATGCCCTATTGCTTCTCAATCAGGTTAAGATATAAATTAGCAGGTTGATAAGTTGGCGTATATGTCCTTTTGCATTGAGTGGATCACTAGGCATCTATAAGTAGACGAAAAAAATCACCATTACGTATATTATTCTACAATTTCTAGGAATATTAAATAGATTAATAGGTAAAATATTTTATCTGTTTGCATTTTGGTGATTTGGACAGCACATATATTAAGACAAAGAAAGGACAGAACAATGTTAATAATCTTCAAGAAAGTATTTCAGCATACTAAATTGAATCAACAATGTCAAACTGCCAGTTTTCAACTCAGTTTAATAAGCATACAATGAGAGATGCCGTTTTTATTATTCATACCCCACACTTCACCTCTCCTTTTGTCAATATAATAATTCTTGAAGAGAAAGTTTATTCGCTAACTCTCCAGACTAGACAGTATCACAGACGTTTGCCAGAATATCCCTTTATTAATGAAATCCAGGCCACATGCTAGAATTATATATATAAATATCTTTGTGCTTGTATCCTTTTCCAAATTTTGATTTTCCAACTACAAAAAAAAACAAATTAAATAACCTGCATAAAATAACCATAAACATTAAACAACCAATAATATTAGGCCTCGAATGGTAACCATAATCACTTAGATTGCAGGTGACAATCAAAGGCTCTAAGTTCTAGAGAAGTCTAGAGATTTAAACAAAACTCAACATAAAAAATATACTATATACTATACTTATACTAATTTTTCAGTCATGAATGTCATAAAATATGAAATTGACGCCCACTATAAGTACTTGTAGGAATGTATGGCAAAATATTATTCATAGTCATTGAGGACACCTCACCAGAACTATGCATGGCTTTTATTAAATTTCAATTCTTTCAATTCTCAAATTGAGAAACTTTCTAAAGAATTGAAAAGATATATCTGGATTGTGAGGGACATGACTGCTATAGTCATATAGTCAATAGTCTTTAGATGTCCATGAATACTATCAACAACTATCTATTATGCAACAGGAAGCACTCATATTTAATGTTAACATGATACAATCTATGTTCCATTCAAAGAACTTAGTTTCAAAATGTTCCTCTGTCAAATGAATCGGTGGAAACATTTGAAAGGTCCAAATTGTTATTTTTATAAATGTTTTTAATATATTAGATTCATTGCTGTCCATAAGACAATACTATCTTTCTATTTGCAGTCTATTTATTGACTAAGAATGATTCAGGAAAAATTAGACTAATAAATACAAAATTATTTTAGTAACAATAATGGAATTATCTATAGATTCTGTTACTAATACAGTCAAAATGACAAAATATAGTATACATATTATAATGGTCATACATAACAGTAAATGCCTGACTTAACTATTATAATAAGGTCACTATGAAAAATATAATACATACTAATTATTGTATACTATATACTTTCATTGAGGTCTGTTATGATCTCTGACATTGTTGGACGTTCTCTACGATTCTCCTTCAAACAACGTTCAATAATAGCTTTAAACATTGGTGTTTTGAATGGCGTTAATATGAAATGTCTCTCTGGCTATATCAGGAATACGACGATCAATCATCTCAATCAAGGACAACACCATAACTGTAAACATCCATTGCAGGAGAATGGTCTCTTGGTACCCAGATTCTGGAGCAGATAAATGGATTACCTGGATGGACAGTTTGAGCAATCATTGGTGAAGATTAGCTGAACCATAGTCTGATACCTTGGCTCTCCACCCAAACTGGCCATATGTAAGAAGGATTAGCAGTGCTAAATCTCTATGTAGTATGGGATCTGGGTTTAAAAAGGTGGAGATAGTTGAGACCACAGGCTATATCTTCACTGATAGTGAGAACAGCAAGATAGGAATAGGACGCAGCTTTCTAGCTCTTTACGAAGGCTAGTAGGCATTAATCTAAGAGAGGATGATAGGAGTTCCCACTTGAGTAGCTGCTATGAACTGGAGGAGATTGGGATGACGTACTCGAGCAGCAATCTCCATTTCTCGTTGTAAAAACTGATATGTTATATGGTGACAGGATAACTTCATGAAGACATTTCGCACTACTCTAAGACCGCGAAACTTAGCCACCTTGACTTCTCCCCAACCACCTTTTCCAAGGACCTCATCAGTTATCTCTATCTCACTCCTTCATCCACTACCAGTGAGACTGTTGTTTTTAACTGTTTGACAAACATCTCGTTTAACATTGCCATTTGCTGACTTAGTAGTCTTTCTCTCCCTTGACTCTCCTGTAATTGCTGACGTTTCCCGGTCTTCTTGATTTAGTATCTGTTGTTTAAGTAACCTTTCTCTATTTCATGCTCACGTTGGAATTTAGCTTGATTTTGTTGTAACTCTGAAATCAACTGTTTCCTTCTTTTGAAGTTGTTGATGTAGTTGGTGTAGTTTGTATTCTTTTGACTGTAGGTCCTCTTGAAGAGCCCTTGTACATCCATAAGCTGTTGTTTGGTATCTTGTGGTTCTATGTTGGTAGCCTTGAGGGTAGTCCGTGTTAAAAAGTTGGATTTTCTTTATTTCTCTCATTTGATACTTCACATGGTGAAGAAGAAAGATGAAGACGTGGGGTAATTGGACAGTAAGTGGAGTTGGTACAGACGTTTCTTGTCTCTTCTGTTTGTAACTTAAGTTGACACTTCTTCAGTTGACTTCAGGTTTAGCTATTACAAAATCTCTCACAGACCACTGGTCATCATCACATACTAAGTGAGGATATATTGTATGTTACAATAGTACTGAGCTATGAGACTAGTTTATAATACAGCACACCGATATTTAGTGTGATAATACTGATAATGTGTGTATATTATATAGTTAAATACTACGATCACTACACAGTACTTACTGAGATCAATCAATGTAGTATCATTGAGTTTGTGTGGGTGTTTATAACCCCCAAATTGAACTACCTTACAATGTTAGATGACACACTCCATACTGAAAAGAGAGGATACCATCTCTTAGTCACTGACTCTGGTAGAGTTGAGCTACAAGATGAAATATAGTGTGCTATATGACATTATAAATGAGATATTTGATATTACTACAAAAGTAGTCATTTACATGTAACACCAGTTGATACATGTACTCTAGTAACAGACTATAACTTTGTATGAGCTGATAGGATTGATATGTTATAAGACTTTAAAACATGAACAAAAGCAACTTATGTATAAACTGAATTATAGCTATAAATAAATCAGATATATCAAAGACAACAGGTCTACAGCATAAAATCAGAGTCATAAAAAATAATAACTTTTATAATTATAAATTTTATAAATGAAGGTTATTTTCAGAGGGGCAAAGCTCAAATAGTCACTCTATATTACATCCCATCAATTTATAGATCATAGACAAAATTCACTTTGAGATAGAGTTAGGTCACAGGATAACTAACCGTTGTCCATGTTTTTGTATTAATGTTTAAATAACCAGGCCTGTCAGATGTAGAATATCCACCCAACATCAACACATGTAGATCACCGATAATAGTGGCAGCATGATCCCATCTACTTTGAGGCCAATTCACTGATTCGGGAAGTGGTTCACTTAACTTCTCCCAATGCTGGATTGATAATACACAAGTCAACATATTGTACAATTAATCAACCATTCATGACAAACAAAAGCTTTAAAGTTTGTATATTTTAGTTAGTAAATGATGGATCGAGCTTTGATTACTCCACAATATTATGCAATAACTAATACTTTAACTTAGCACATATTATACTCACCACTGCAGTCTTTGTACATTGAACAATGTACACAATTCATCGGAAATATCAGGACTATAGCCACCAAATAACAGAGCTCTGTTATTTGGTAGTGATGTAAGAGTAAAAGTGATTACAAGGAGGTGGGCTTTTTCCAATGACATCAGGTACTATCCACTGACCTGAAATACACAAACAGTTATAAATTATACTCGATGTATAATGTATTGTAACATCATATATTGATCATCTTACTACTGGATATTCTGATAGTAGTGGTGTTCATTAGTTCGAACATTATCACCATATGCTTTCATGTACTGAGCACCAGATTGTGCAGAGGGAGGACGTGGACCCCATCCACCAAACACCAAAAGATAGTCTTCTTTATTAAATGTAAGAGATATCATCCCACACCCTGACTTCATCATCGGACTCATAATTGGATTAGTTGGTAACTGGTTCATTCCATGTAAGTGAATCTGTCATTAACGAGTTGAGAGTATTATGTCGACACTCGTCATGATTACAATACCCTCCAAAGTAGTAGATCCTGTTACCAATAACTGTAGAGGCCATAGCATCAACACCCAGTGGAGGTTTCCCATTAGTAGTTCGTGTGTTCCCACTTACCATTTGGTAAGTGAAATAACTCAATAACAGAGGTCATCCTCTGTTTGAATTCATTATCATGTACATTAGGGAGACCATCTATATTACCACCCCACATGTATAAGATAGTCACCACTATATGCGTGGAGTGACCTGACCTCTTTATAGGTACATAATAATCTGCCAAAAATGACACACACATGCATATAACAATAGATAATTACTATCTATTACTATACCTGATGCATCCATCTCAGACATTGATCAATCTTAACAAACGCGCCCAGATTAAAATGAGCCACGCCCTTTTATTCAAACTCGTACAAACATCTATTGTGTCTATGTTTGTTATTCATTTAAAGCAATTCATCATTTATAAAGGATATAGTTTGATTAAAATCAGTACATTGTAATACATATATTTATAACTGTCATATTATAATAATAAAGTGATATAGTTATGATTCAGCCTAGTAATGTGCCACCACACCGCGGATCCAGAGTCTAAAAATAGGGACCGCGAGCGTAGGGCGCGGCAACATTTTAAATCCTAATAAATATTCATAACTATTTATTATTTCACAGCACTCCCTTTTAATTGTGAGGTGTGGCTGCAAGAACTTGCTATGAATATACTTAAAGTAATAATTATGTACCACAGGGTGTGACTGAATAATTGACTATGAACATCATTATAGAATAAAAAAGGAGGTGCCTGTGCACCCCAGGTCCCCAGGCACCTTCTTAGATCTGCCAGTGTAAAGTGCAACCCCTTCACATGGAGAGGGATGACTTTAAACACCAAATTTGCCTTTTGGGTGCTTAATAAGTATAACGGAACAAAATTTTTCTTCATTATTATTTTCATACTAATTTCATAATGTTTCCGTAGTTACATGCATCAACTCAAAAAAATATTTAATAGTATTTACAATAGAAATGTTCTCTTATAATTATAATTCTATATACACTTAAAATAGCATTTTGTCATTTCAACAGTTGTCTTCGTTACCAGAATCTTATCAATATAATGTAAGCCCAATTAGAGTTACCACAAAGCCAAACCGGTCTAACTCAGTATGTATAAAGTCAACTAGAAAGCTAAAAAGTAATCTTTGTAGTTAATTGAAGCTATGATTCAATTACTATAGTAAAGTGGGTGTAAAAGCAATGTGGTTGTAGTAGATGCAACTAGTTGGCTTTATACAGATTGAGTTATACTATATCCATTCGCGTTCACCTGGCACTTCGTTTTTTCAGTGTACTTCCTTATTACTTGTCAGATTTCAAAATTTCAAGTGACCGGATTGATCCATTTTAACTTCGTATCTACTGATATTTAAAAAAATCACCTGTGATGTAAACTTTGGAAGTTAGCTGTATTGTCCATAAAATGAAGTATAAGCATACCACTGACCACTGGAAATTTTCACACGTATTTTGGGTGTGGTCAATGATCAAATGGCGCTAGATTGAAGTTTTATCGCAGACATAAAAAGACCCAAGATTTTTAAAGTAGCTAGTTTTGAGCTAATTTATACGTTATATGATAGCTATAATATTATTAAAATGTTAAATATAAGTACTGTCTCAGTTAAAGGAAGAACATTTTGTAGGAAAATTGGGTCAAAGCTGCCAAGGAAGTCACTGTTCTAATTCTCTGTCAATAAGTTGTTTGTCTGCGTCATCAATCAACTAATCATCATCGTCATCTTCATCATCACTCTCTTCTTCACCAATAGTAATAACCATTTCGTCCAGGTGTCTTCCAACAATTCCATCGTTTACATTTTTCAATGTAATTCTTTTCTACTTCCTCAACATGTCTACAGAAGTTTTTTTTCACATATCTACTGTTGTGTGTTTAATTCCTTCTGGTACTAACTGTTGAACATGTGTCAGTTTGTAGTGTGTGTTGTGTTTTGCTACGTAACCTTTTACTGAAGCCCATGCCAACTCAAGATATTCTTCTGCCTTTGGCTGGTTTTTTTACCTAACTTTGGTTGGTTTCTGCTCATAGTGATCAAGTTCCACGTGCGTTCACGAGGTTCGCGGTTAATTTGTACATTTTTTTTAAAACCAAAATATTTTCATTTGTGGTTTATTACTTTATAATTTTTATTGCGTAACTTACTTCCGCTGGCAGGTGAACGCGAATAGACTATAGTTTTGGCCTTGTACCAACTTAGAATTGGACTTACATCATATTGATGAAACTGAGGTGATAAAGACCTCAGTTAAAATAACAAAAATGTCAGTGTACTGACAACCAGTCATTATATAACAATGACACAATAAAACTACCTTAGATTACAGGCCTCAAAAACATTCCAGCATTCTTTAAAATTATTTCATATGACTAATGAAATATTGAACAGATCTTCCCACTACATGAATTCAATGAATGTTTGTAG
Source organism: Gigantopelta aegis (assembly GCF_016097555.1). Classification (NCBI taxonomy): domain Eukaryota; kingdom Metazoa; phylum Mollusca; class Gastropoda; order Neomphalida; family Peltospiridae; genus Gigantopelta; species Gigantopelta aegis. Next base: position 14,556 of record NW_024534277.1, read on the forward strand.
AAATAACAGCAACAGTTACCCTCTACAACATCTCATCCTGTACTCTATACACTGTAAAAATTAATATGTAACTACTTATAGTTTACATGAATGAATATTAGGAATCTTGATTTATTGTGAATTACTGTATAATTTGTTGCTTTGTATAGCTTAGTTCCAAGTGACCAAAGACTCTAAGTTCTAGAGAAATATAATATAATGAGTTTTTTAAACTCATTATATACCTTTACACATAATTAATACTAAAATTTTCATTCATTTAATGTCATAAAATATGAAATTGACGCCCACTAACTATTTGTATGAATATAAGGCAAAATAATTATATTCATAGACATTGAGTACACCTTACCAGGACTACATATACATCATGCTTTCATTAAACTTCTTTTTCAATTCTTTGGTATTTTCTCAAATGTCTAGTCCCACATAGCAGTCACTAGTCTCCTTTAGACTGTTCGTGATACTATCAACACTTTATCTATTCTCCAACAGTAACAAGTAAATAGTTAATGTAACATTAATATACTCTATATTCAATTAAGAGAACATATTCTTGATTATAACTCTATGAAATGACTCAGCGAAAAAATAAAAATAAAATAAATAATAAAAAAAAAATAACTTGTAAAATCATCTTGAAAAGATCAAAATTGTATTTTTTAAAAATATTTTTATATACTTTTTTTAATGTGATGTCTATAAGACAATAATATCTTCTAGTTGTATATAGTCTATTCACAATATACTAACATTTATTTTTTTCTTATAGTCAATTGTCTCATTTAACTACTATTCTGGAGAGCAATTACTAATTTGGAACTAAAAGTAGCTGCAGGACAGGCTATAGCTCTCCTACTTGAGCTAGCAAGGGAAACAGATGATGAGGTATAAATTAGGGGTGTGGGCTATGTGTTAATGGGTGTGGTTTTTAGTTATTGGACTGTGAAGAGTTTGAAGTGGTATGTGGTGTTGTTCAGACAATAGCAGCTGAAGTAATCGATATACTGGAAGACGAGTAAGGAACCAACAAAGATCAAGTTTTAGAGATATCGCACAGACAGTAAGGTATAGAAACACTTTTTGTAGGTAACACTTGAGAAACTTAGATACCATCCTTAGTATGGAGGTGTCCTCAATATAGAGGTTATATAATGCACTAAGCATTAGTATGGTACTAGAATAAATATCACAAATATAGAGGGTGTTTCCCTTTAAAGATTCTTTGGTTATTAAGGACATTACTATCTTCAACACACAGCTAATATTAAGCTCTGTTTTAGAACAATGAATTATTATGTGATATATTTCAACTAGGAACACCACCATTAGTACAACAAGAATCTAAAGCTGATAAAATTGAATGAGTAAGTACAACTAAACCCCTGTCATAATCAATTTTAATTAAGTCACTAATAATTATTTCCATCATTATTATTATTTTAATATTACCAGCTTTCCTTTTATTAGAAATTATATAATGCTGCAGTTTGCTAAGTGGAGATCACAGTCTTGAGGGAAACACAGAGATAAACGAGCTGTTTTGTAATATTATTTATTATATTACATTAAAAATTATAATAATTATTATTATATTACTTATATATAAACAATCCAGGGTTTATTACTGCACTTTCTTCCCCTCCCCGATGTTTTATTAATGTTAAAACAGGCCAACAAGTTCGCCTATTGCTTGAGCGACAATCTAATAGAATTGGAGCTCGGCTATATGAACCACGGCAGTAACAGCCGAGGACTGGGTGTATATATATAAACAATCCAGGGTTTATTACTGCACTTTCTTCCCCTCCCCGATGTTTTATTAATGTTAAAACAGGCCAACAAGTTCGCCTATTGCTTGAGCGACAATCTAATAGAATTGGAGCTCGGCTATATGAACCACGGCAGTAACAGCCGAGGACTGTGTATATATAAACAATCCAGGGTTTATTACTGCACTTTCTTCCCCTCCCCGATGTTTTATTAATGTTAAAACAGGCCAACAAGTTCGCCTATTGCTTGAGCGACAATCTAATAGAATTGGAGCTCGGCTATATGAACCACGGCAGTAACAGCAGAGGACTGTGTATATATAAACAATCCAGGGTTTATTACTGCACTTTCTTCCCCTCCCCGATGTTTTATTAATGTTAAAACAGGCCAACAAGTTCGCCTATTGCTTGAGCGACAATCTAATAGAATTGGAGCTCGGCTATATGAACCACTGTGCAATAACAGCCGATTACTGTGTATATATATCTAACAATCAAGTTCGCCTATTGGACAATTATAGAACTGCTATACTTTCTTCCGAGGACTGTGTATATATAAACAATCCAGGGTTTATTACGATGTCCCCGCCCCGATGTTTTATTAATGTTAAAACAGGCCAACAAGTTCGCCTATTGCTTGAGCGACAATCTAATAGAATTGGAGCTCGGCTATATGAACCACGGCAGTAACAGCCGAGGACTGTGTATATATAAACAATCCAGGGTTTATTACTGCACTTTCTTCCCCTCCCCGATGTTTTATTAATGTTAAAACAGGCCAACAAGTTCGCCTATTGCTTGAGCGACAATCTAATAGAATTGGAGCTCGGCTATATGAACCACGGCAGTAACAGCCGAGGACTGTGTATATATAAACAATCCAGGGTTTATTACTGCACTTTCTTCCCCTCCCCGATGTTTTATTAATGTTAAAACAGGCCAACAAGTTCGCCTATTGCTTGAGCGACAATCTAATAGAATTGGAGCTCGGCTATATGAACCACGGCAGTAACAGCCGAGGACTGTGTATATATAAACAATCCAGGGTTTATTACTGCACTTTCTTCCCCTCCCCGATGTTTTATTAATGTTAAAACAGGCCAACAAGTTCGCCTATTGCTTGAGCGACAATCTAATAGAATTGGAGCTCGGCTATATGAACCACGGCAGTAACAGCCGAGGACTGTGTATATATAAACAATCCAGGGTTTATTACTGCACTTTCTTCCCCTCCCCGATGTTTTATTAATGTTAAAACAGGCTAACAAGTTCGCCTATGGCTCGAGTGACAATCTAATAGAATTGGAGCTCGGCTATATGAACCACAGCAGTAACAGCCGAGGACTGTGTATATATAAACAATCCAGGGTTTATTACTGCACTTTCTTCCCCTCCCCGATGTTTTATTAATGTTAAAACAGGCCAACAAGTTCGCCTATTGCTTGAGCGACAATCTAATAGAATTGGAGCTCGGCTATATGAACCACGGCAGTAACAGCCGAGGACTGTGTATCATATAAACAATCCAGGGTTTATTACTGCACTTTCTTCCCCTCCCCGATGTTTTATTAATGTTAAAACAGGCCAACAAGTTCGCCTATTGCTTGAGCGACAATCTAATAGAATTGGAGCTCGGCTATATGAACCACGGCAGTAACAGCAGAGGACTGTGTATATATAAACAATCCAGGGTTTATTACTGCACTTTCTTCCCCTCCCCGATGTTTTATTAATGTTAAAACAGGCCAACAAGTTCGCCTATTGCTTGAGTGACAATCTAATAGAATTGGAGCTCGGCTATATGAACCACGGCAGTAACAGCCGAGGACTGTGTATATATAAACAATCCAGGGTTTATTACTGCACTTTCTTCCCCTCCCCGATGTTTTATTAATGTTAAAACAGGCCAACAAGTTCGCCTATTGCTTGAGCGACAATCTAATAGAATTGGAGCTCGGCTATATGAACCACGGCAGTAACAGCCGAGGACTGTGTATATATAAACAATCCAGGGTTTATTACTGCACTTTCTTCCCCTCCCCGATGTTTTATTAATGTTAAAACAGGCCAACAAGTTCGCCTATTGCTTGAGCGACAATCTAATAGAATTGGAGCTCGGCTATATGAACCACGGCAGTAACAGCCGAGGACTGTGTATATATAAACAATCCAGGGTTTATTACTGCACTTTCTTCCCCTCCCCGATGTTTTATTAATGTTAAAACAGGCCAACAAGTTCGCCTATTGCTTGAGTGACAATCTAATAGAATTGGAGCTCGGCTATATGAACCACGGCAGTAACAGCCGAGGACTGTGTATATATAAACAATCCAGGGTTTATTACTGCACTTTCTTCCCCTCCCCGATGTTTTATTAATGTTAAAACAGGCCAACAAGTTCGCCTATTGCTTGAGCGACAATCTAATAGAATTGGAGCTCGGCTATATGAACCACGGCAGTAACAGCCGAGGACTGTGTATATATAAACAATCCAGGGTTTATTAACTTCCCCTCCCCGATGTTATTAATGTTAAAACATGGGCCAACAAGTGTCGCCTATTGCTTGCCTATTGCGACAATCTAATAGAATTGGAGCTCGGCTATATGAACCACGGCAGTAACAGCCGAGGACTGTGTATATATAAACAATCCAGGGTTTATTACTGCACTTTCTTCCCCTCCCCGATGTTTTATTAATGTTAAAACAGGCCAACAAGTTCGCCTATTGCTTGAGCGACAATCTAATAGAATTGGAGCTCGGCTATATGAACCACGGCAGTAACAGCCGAGGACTGTGTATATATAAACAATCCAGGGTTTATTACTGCACTTTCTTCCCCTCCCCGATGTTTTATTAATGTTAAAACAGGCCAACAAGTTCGCCTATTGCTTGAGTGACAATCTAATAGAATTGGAGCTCGGCTATATGAACCACGGCAGTAACAGCCGAGGACTGTGTATATATAAACAATCCAATTACTGCACTTTCTTCCCCTCCCCGATGTTTTATTAATGTTAAAACAGGCCAACAAGGCCTTGGCTTCCCCTCCCCGTTGTTTTATTAATGTTAAAACAGGCCAACAAGTTCGCCTATTGCTTGAGCGACAATCTAATAGAATTGGAGCTCGGCTATATGAACCACGGCAGTAACAGCCGAGGACTGTGTATATATAAACAATCCAGGGTTTATTACTGCACTTTCTTCCCCTCCCCGATGTTTTATTAATGTTAAAACAGGCCAACAAGTTCGCCTATTGCTTGAGCGACAATCTAATAGAATTGGAGCTCGGCTATATGAACCACGGCAGTAACAGCCGAGGACTGTGTATATATAAACAATCCAGGGTTTATTACTGCACTTTCTTCCCCTCCCCGATGTTTTATTAATGTTAAAACAGGCCAACAAGTTCGCCTATTGCTTGAGCGACAATCTAATAGAATTGGAGCTCGGCTATATGAACCACGGCAGTAACAGCCGAGGACTGTGTATATATAAACAATCCAGGGTTTATTATATGCACTTTCTTCCAATCCCCGATGTTTTATTAATGTTAAAACAGGCCAACAAGTTCGCCTATTGCTTGAGCGACTCTAATAGAATTGGAGCTCGGCTATATGAATCTAATAGAATTGGAGCTCGGCTATATGAACCACGGCAGTAACAGCCGAGGACTGTGTATATATAAACAATCCAGGGTTTATTACTGCACTTTCTTCCCCTCCCCGATGTTTTATTAATGTTAAAACAGGCTAACAAGTTCGCCTATGGCTCGAGTGACAATCTAATAGAATTGGAGCTCGGCTATATGAACCACAGCAGTAACAGCCGAGGACTGTGTATATATAAACAATCCAGGGTTTATTACTGCACTTTCTTCCCCTCCCCGATGTTTTATTAATGTTAAAACAGGCCAACAAGTTCGCCTATTGCTTGAGCGACAATCTAATAGAATTGGAGCTCGGCTATATGAACCACGGCAGTAACAGCCGAGGACTGTGTATATATAAACAATCCAGGGTTTATTACTGCACTTTCTTCCCCTCCCCGATGTTTTATTAATGTTAAAACAGGCCAACAAGTTCGCCTATTGCTATTGACAATCTAATAGAATTGGAGCTCGGCTATATGAACCACGGCTAACAGCCGAGATTTGTGTATATATACTGTGTATATATAAACAATCCAGGGTTTATTACTGCACTTTCTTCCCCTCCCCGATGTTTTATTAATGTTAAAACAGGCCAACAAGTTCGCCTATTGCTTGAGTGACAATCTAATAGAATTGGAGCTCGGCTATATGAACCACGGCAGTAACAGCCGAGGACTGTGTATATATAAACAATCCAGGGTTTATTACTGCACTTTCTTCCCCGCCCCGATGTTTTATTAATGTTAAAACAGGCCAACAAGTTCGCCTATTGCTTGAGTGACAATCTAATAGAATTGGAGCTCGGCTATATGAACCACGGCAGTAACAGCCGAGGACTGTGTATATATAAACAATCCAGGGTTTATTACTGCACTTTCTTCCCCTCCCCGATGTTTTATTAATGTTAAAACAGGCCAACAAGTTCGCCTATTGCTTGAGTGACAATCTAATAGAATTGGAGCTCGGCTATATGAACCACGGCAGTAACAGCCGAGGACTGTGTATATATACTGCACTTTCTTCCCCGCCCCGATGTTTTATTAATGTTAAAACAGGCCAACAAGTTCGCCTATTGCTTGAGTGAAGCCGAGGACTGTGTATATATAAACAATCCAGGGTTTATTACTCCACTTTCTTCCCCTCCCCGATGTTTTATTAATGTTAAAACAGGCCAACAAGTTCGCCTATTGCTTGAGTGACAATCTAATAGAATTGGAGCTCGGCTATATGAACCACGGCAGTAACAGCCGAGGACTGTGTATATATAAACAATCCAGGGTTTATTACTGCACTTTCTTCCCCTCCCCGATGTTTTATTAATGTTAAAACAGGCCAACAAGTTCGCCTATTGCTTGAGTGACAATCTAATAGAATTGGAGCTCGGCTATATGAACCACGGCAGTAACAGCCGAGGACTGTGTATATATAAACAATCCAGGGTTTATTACTGCACTTTCTTCCCCTCCCCGATGTTTTATTAATGTTAAAACAGGCCAACAAGTTCGCCTATTGCTTGAGTGACAATCTAATAGAATTGGAGCTCGGCTATATGAACCACGGCAGTAACAGCCGAGGACTGTGTATATATAAACTTAAATCCAGAACTTGTTTATTACTGCACTTTCTTCCCCTCCCCGATGTTTTATTAATGTTAAAACAGGCCAACAAGTTCGCCTATTGCTTGAGCGACAATCTAATAGAATTGGAGCTCGGCTATATGAACCACGGCAGTAACAGCCGAGGACTGTGTATATATAAACAATCCAGGGTTTATTACTGCACTTTCTTCCCCTCCCCGATGTTTTATTAATGTTAAAACAGGCCAACAAGTTCGCCTATTGCTTGAGCGACAATCTAATAGAATTGGAGCTCGGCTATATGAACCACGGCAGTAACAGCCGAGGACTGTGTATATATAAACAATCCAGGGTTTATTACTGCACTTTCTTCCCCTCCCCGATGTTTTATTAATGTTAAAACAGGCCAACAAGTTCGCCTATTGCTTGAGCGACAATCTAATAGAATTGGAGCTCGGCTATATGAACCACGGCAGTAACAGCCGAGGACTGTGTATATATAAACAATCCAGGGTTTATTACTGCACTTTCTTCCCCTCCCCGATGTTTTATTATTATGTTAAAACAGGCCAACAAGTTCGCCTATTGCTTGAGCGACAATCTAATAGAATTGGAGCTCGGCTATATGAACCACGGCAGTAACAGCCGAGGACTGTGTATATATAAACAATCCAGGGTTTATTACTGCACTTTCTTCCCCTCCCCGATGTTTTATTAATGTTAAAACAGGCCAACAAGTTCGCCTATTGCTTGAGCGACAATCTAATAGAATTGGAGCTCGGCTATATGAACCACGGCAGTAACAGCCGAGGACTGTGTATATATAAACAATCCAGGGTTTATTACTGCACTTTCTTCCCCTCCCCGATGTTTTATTAATGTTAAAACAGGCCAACAAGTTCGCCTATTGCTTGAGCGACAATCTAATAGAATTGGAGCTCGGCTATATGAACCACGGCAGTAACAGCCGAGGACTGTGTATATATAAACAATCCAGGGTTTATTACTGCACTTTCTTCCCCTCCCCGATGTTTTATTAATGTTAAAACAGGCCAACAAGTTCGCCTATTGCTTGAGCGACAATCTAATAGAATTGGAGCTCGGCTATATGAACCACGGCAGTAACAGCCGAGGACTGTGTATATATAAACAATCCAGGGTTTATTACTGCACTTTCTTCCCCTCCCCGATGTTTTATTAATGTTAAAACAGGCCAACAAGTTCGCCTATTGCTTGAGCGACAATCTAATAGAATTGGAGCTCGGCTATATGAACCACGGCAGTAACAGCCGAGGACTGTGTATATATAAACAATCCAGGGTTTATTACTTGAGACAGTTATGCAATCTGCCTCAGTAATAATGTGTAGTGGAAATATACAATTTTTTAATAGCATGGATATTGTATTGAAATTATTAACAATAACAAACTATGGAATTAATTTGAATGCTAATCAAAGTATTAGCTTAGTCTTTGGTAACACAATAATGTCACATTGGAATGGTTATCAGTCCAGAATAGTTCTGGTAATGGTCTCTATCTTTACAATGCTTTTGATGTGTTAATCACCAATTCCACATTTGCTAATAATAGAGGTCCTAAGACTATGGATGCAGGCACTTTATTAAATTACTTTAATGACCAGGTTAAAAAAAATGGCCAGAGTTAATATTGTGAAATCAAATTTTACACTGAGTTCAGGAAGTGGGATGAAATTGGTGTTTCTAATGGTAATGAAGTTGAGATAATCATTGAAAATAGTGAGTTTTCTCATTAATAATGCAGCTGGTCAGAATGGAGGAGGAATTAGCATTGATTTATATAGTGGAAATTGTAGTATGAAATTTATTAATTGCACTATATACAACAATACTGCTCAGTGGGGAGGAGGAGTGTACATTCTCTTGCATAATGGAAAGTGGTAGTATTAAGTTTTAGTAACTGCATTATGTATAACAATACTGCATACTATGGATCAGGTCTCAATTATTATTGCTTTTGCACTTTACTTCAACAAGTAACATTTATTTTACAAATGTTTCATTTCAATTCAATAAACTACGAAAAGAAGCTTAATAAATATCAATCTGCTGTGTTACTTAGAATATTGAAAAATGTTGTTTTTGACCAAATTGACATCAGTAATCATAACACAACTGGTTTACTGAGTATTAATAGTCCAATAATATTTGATGGACATAATACATTTGTAAACAATTGTGGCATTAATGGTGGGGGTATGGCTTTATTAGGATTTGCCAATTATTACTAAAGCAGAATACGAACATATCATTTGTTAATAATCATGCCAGTGAGTCAGGTGGAGGAATCTTTGTGTCACAAGTTGCTGATAGCATTGACATGATAAATTGTCCCTTTTAAAATTTTTTCTATTTATAATAATGATACAAAGATATTGTTATATTTTGTCAACAATACAGCTGATATATCTGGTGATGTCTTGTATGGAGGAAAATCTCTGAATGTATGATCTTTGACTTTGATCACCAATTTCATTACCTCTCAACAACAGAGGTCTATCAGTAGTGTCATCAAATTCTATTCAAGTGTGTTTTTGTGAATCAAACATACAAAATTGCTCTATTACAAACTTCAATATAACTGCAATACCTGGAATTAATGTCAATATATCACTAGCTACTGTTGGTAATAAAGATGGCTTAACAAAGGGTGTAAATAAAATTGACAACATCAGATAGTTCATTATCTACTGTACAAACTGACAATACTAGACTCATGCAACTTGTACCTTCAAGTTAAAAGCAAACCCTTCATTGAACACATCAAAAGTCTATGTAACACTTGAAAGTTCAATCAGTGACCCTTCATCAGACCCCTTAGCAAAGTCATTGAAGTTAACATTGAATCTTGTCCAATTGGGTTTCCATTGGAAAAAGACACCTGTGTTTGTAGATCTGAATTAAATACATCTTCAATAACTTGTGATATTAACACTCAAATTATAACTAGAGATGGTAATATGTGGATTGGTTATAAAAATGACTCAGACTGTCTTATTGTTTATCCTCATTGCCCCTTTGATTACTGCAATGATGGGAAATAGTTCATTTTAAAATCACTTCTCCTGATCCACAGTGTCTTCTCAATCGATCTGGCATACTCTGTGGACAATGTCTGATGGCCTTAGTCTCATGTTAGGTTCCAATCAATGCGGACAATGTACTAATAACTACATAGCTCTTATCATTCCATTTGCTTTTGCTGGTATAGCACTGGTAGCTTTTATCATTGCTTTAAACTTAACTGTGTCTGTGGGTACAATCAATGGACTTATATTCTATGCTAATGTTGTCAAAATATATGAACCAATCTTCTTTCCCAATGGTCCTGTGAAACTTCTGAGTCAATTTATTTCCTGGCTCAATCTTGATCTGGGTATTAAGACTTGTTTCTTTGATGGTATGGATTCTTGCAGTAAGACATGGCTACAGTTTGTTTTTTCCAGGCTATGTTTGGTTTCTACTAATACTCATTGTAATATTATCACAATATTCTAGCAAAGTGGTTCGACTTGTTGGTTCACAAGCAATCCCAGTACTAGCCACTATGATCCTTCTCTCTTATACTAAACTAATACGTACTGTCTTCCAAGCTTTTTATTTCATCAATATTCATTGTAATGGTAATAATAATGTCCCATTATTGAGGTGGTACATTGATGCTAATGTCCAATATTTTTAGAGGTTATTGTCATCTACCATTGTTCCTGTTCTCACTGACTGTATTCATTTTATTAATTGTCCCATACACACTCTACCTTCTTACTATACCATTACTTGAAGGTCTTCTATCAAAGTACATGTGTTGCTGCCAAAAGTTATGGAGATATATGAAACCTTTCTTTGATGCATATGGAGGTCCATATAAGGACAAGTGTCGTTTTTGGACTGGATTTTTTAACTACTAGCGTTTGTGTTGTCTTAGCGCTAGTTGTGTCTCTAGATATAGAGGCTACTATAAGTTTGGGATGTGTAACATCTCTTTTATTTGTTATTATATCGATGTACTTCCTTTTGACAGGAATATATCGATATTTACCTTTGGCTTGTCTAGAGATGTCTTTTTTTCTTAATCTCATGATTTAGTTTTATGTGAATGCACAAACCTACAAAAACATCAAATTCAAGGCAAGTATTAATTGTGGTGCTTTAGTATCAGTATCATTTATAGTATTCTGTGGCATTTTCTTCTATCATGTCTGGGATTATCTGTCTAAATCAGGTTTTAAAACGACCATTTGCAAAATTACAAGGGTATTTAAGAAGCCTCAACCAGATCCTGTTACTGATGATGCAGTCGTTCCTTTAATGCGTCCTGGATCCCCTGCTTTAATATGTGATACTAGTTCAATGACTGTAGTATCAGTAGTAATGAGACGAGAATCACTACTGGATGATGATGAAATGACTAATGCTTTGATTTCTTGATATATAATATTGTTTGAATTCTACCTCGTAAAACCAATTATGTTTTGATTTGTATAACTTTATTTTTGATGTTTAGTTAACAACAATAACAGTATGTAATGTAAATAATAATATCATAGAAGTGTGTTATTATGTATTACTAAACTTACTATTAATATTGTTTTTTGTTATTGTTGTTATTGTTATTTACTATTAATTATAAAGGTACATTTTATATTACAACTAACTCTTATACTGTTATAAGTACTAGTACTATTTAGTGACATATATCAGTTAACAGTACAGTTAAAACTAATGTACTGGTCATGTCTTACTCTACTCTACATAATAATATAATATCATAGAATTATATGATAAAGTATTAATTTGCTTTGCAGTATTATTTTTGATAATGATTAACAGGAGCTCATAGGCTAACAAAGGAGGAAGGAGCATACACTATGTATTGCAGCATTGAGCAAAATTACCTTTTGTAAATGACCATATAAAGAAATATGGAATTATATTCATAGAGGGACCACTAATCATAAAGTTATGATAACTACATTAATTTCTAATGGATTCTATAGAAACACCTTGTAAGTCACAAATTGGTTACCTAGAATAGTTCACTTACATCCCTTTTATACCAAACTATATGAATCACTATGGTATTCACAAGAAGTGATGTCAATATATAGTATTTCCAGTTATAAAAGGCTGCAATAATACAACTTAAATTATCTTATTTGTTCATCAGTTTTACATTAATTCTCTATTGTTCATCTGATCTTTCACTGTTGAATCTGCTGTCATCATGAGCTGGTGTCATATCTATTGTATAACATCAGTTATACTGTATATCTACACACTGAAAAAAAATGTATGGATTTTGTACTTTGTTGGTAAAAGTTTCTGTTATTATATTAGATGAAAGTAACCACCATTATGTCAAGTTCCCCTTCATGAGTAAATAATCCTCCTATAGTAAATTCTATCAAGCGTAGTCATTACTTCCTCTTAGTGTTAATAAAACCATTGGAAATGCAAAAAACCCTGTTATTGTTGTGTTGTTAAGTACTATCATAATTAGATTAAAAATATAGTTAAATATCTCTTGCTCAGGTAATTAATCACACATTGTAAGAGCAAAATTGGATTTCATAAGATCTTTTCAGCATAAATGAATTTACAAGAATGTGTCCCAAAAAACATTAGACTAATTACTTTCATGTTATTATTGTAGAAATTAATCAACAATTTAAACAACACATTAAGACAAACACCACTTCAAACATACAAACATAATATCTTCAAGTATATGAGAATGTAGAATGGAGTGATATGAATATTATTAAACAAGACAAAAAGTTTGATCTGCAGTATGCCTTATGATAAAGGAATGGTAATGAACGAACACATTAAGACAAATACCACTTCAAATATACAAACATAATATTTTCAACTATATGAGAATGTAGAATGGAGTGATATGAAATATTATTAAACAAGACAAAAAAGTTGATGTGCAGTATGCCTTATGACAAAGGAATGGTAATGGTCATCATAATATTCTGTTTTACAGTGGGTGACTAAAAAGACAATACAACCTCTAATGTTTAATATATCTGTTACTAGTCCGAAAGTTGGATTAAATGGGTTAGGTAGATTCATAAAAATGTCATGTAGTCTTCCTACACTAGCTTTTCTCCACCACCATTTAGCTCTTTACAAATATACTTCTCCTGAGTCACCAACTTGTAGCATTACATCCAATTCAACTGTTTTGTCAACCCCAGCAACCAGCGCAAGCAGCATTATTATCCCAGACAAATGGAGACATGAGGACTGAACTTTGCATTCAAGCAAAGACTTAGATACCCACCTGCAGCTCGTTCTGAAATTGCTAGAACACTTATCACACTGCTCACATCAAATTTTGGGACTAATTTTGGTCGGAGAGAAATTGAGGAAGTTGCTAGGAAATTAATTTTAAAATATCCTTTCATGGCAGACACAATGGGAAATGGATATGTAAGTGTGTTACAATGCCTGCAATTTGTCCAAAATAACAATAATTTTCTTATCCATATAGACATCTTGGACTGATAAAATGCTGCAAAGTCACCGAAATAGAATTAAAATTGGAAAAAGAAGAGTCAAGGAATTGGGCCATATTGATGATTGTTCTACTCCACCAAAAAAGGCTAAAATGACTGAACAGGAGAAACTAACTCGAAGATATCCTGTAAAGTGTTAGCTACAAGCTATGAAGATGCAGAGAGCCTTGAGATGCACAAAAAGGCAATTGGAGGAGGAACTAAAAAAACAAAAGCCAAGGGACTTGTATTTGATTCCATTAATGCAATCAACTTTTGCAGAGAGAGGAGGATGTACATACAAAAATGATGCAAATCTGTTCGTGATATAATCCATAAATATCCCGAATTAAATCGACCTTCACTGGTATATTTATGCATTACTTTAATTATTTATACAATACTTTTGTTACTTTTGTAGATTGAAAACTGAAATGGGTATTGTGGTCAATGATAGCTCGATTTAAAAATCTTTTGAAAAGCAATGGAGTGAGTTTATACCAGCTATTTGAATTACGGACAAAAGGGTAAAAGGAAGAAAAACATTAAAAATATATTGTCTCAGCTTAGTGAAGCAGGTATTTATTGCTGTTAACATTTGAATGTAATCTGTACTTTTAATGTATTTCACAGATGACTATTCAAAGCAGGTGACTACATTAAAGATACTTGTTGAAGCACTACAGTTGTACTTCTTCATACTTTTTCAAAAGAATGTCAGGTCAGAAGTATATAGTATTTTTTAAAGTGTACATTCTCAAATAGATTGATGATACTCCTCAAAATATAGCTGAACAGACTGACAACACATCTCCATACTTCATCAGCTTTGTGGTGAACAAATTCAATTCTTCATAATCATTGAGAAGAAGGTTCTCTGCCAAGTTCCTAACATTCAATCAGCCATATTCTTAACATTTCATCTTACTATGTCTTCCACTTAAAATATCCTAAACCTATAGAAAACACTATTGTTTTTTTTCAAGACAATATATTGTCTTATCCTGATACGTTAAAACGCCCAGGGACATATCTAGCTGTTACATCAGACATTACCAACTGAAGTGAACTAAAAAATGTTCTATAAAATTAATTGTGCCATTATGTTAAAAACAATTTGTTGTGTTAGTAATTATGACCTGTTTAACAACATATATTCATTATGACGCATAGTAATTATTACACAATCACGATAGTCAATTTTCACTCGTTTATAGCTAAAGATTATAAAATCATTGGAGGTGATTTTACCATGTATTATATACTTAATTTATTTCGTCCATTGTTGAAAACTACTTAGATGACTGGAGGTGAAGTTAACATTCTAAAAGAAAAAAAAACATTTTAATAGTTGAAAATTACATAGAAATATATGGATTACAATTACTAGTATTTATGTTTGTTAATATAATCCATTGAATGGGTTGCCTGAGTTGCAGTAGATTTTACCCAAAAGTTTGGTTGGAAATCACCTATTTATTTTTACAGTGCAGTGGATATGTTACTGCTTCTGAATATTATGTCTCTGCAACTCCTAATGGAGAATCTTGTCCTCATACTCACCTACCTTTTCACAACCTCTCCTACTATACTGATGACTATACATCTTACTTCATTGATGACACAATCTTCTACTTCCTAGAGGGAACTCACACTCTACAAGATACATTGGAGATCAGTTATGTAAAGTATATAACTCTACAGGGACTGGGTCGTATAGAACAAGGCTTCCATGAGACGTTATGCAAACTACCTCAGTAATAACGTGTAATGATTACAACAGAAGTGGTATACAATTTATTATAGCACAAATATTGTATTGAAATCATTAACAATAGCAAACTGTGGGTTTAGCTGGAATATGTATTATATAAAGTTTAGCTTACTCTTTATTGACATCAACAATGTTGCTTTAAATGGGTATCATGTCCAGAATAGTTCTGGTATTGGACTTTATCTTTACAATGCTTTTAATGTGTTATTTACTAATTCAACATTTGCTAATAATGGAGGTCTTAAGTATAATGCAGGACAATGCAGTAATTTTCCTATAATCACAAGGTTAAAGACTGTCCGAGAGTTAATATTGTGAAATCAAATTTTACCACTGGCTTAGGAAGTGGCATGAATTTTTTGTATTTTAGTGATAATAAAGTTAAGGTAATCATTGAAAAAAGTAATTTTCATATAATATTACTCAATATGGAGGAATTGGAATTAGAATTACTTCTTATGCTAGAAGTGGTAGTATTGAGTTCAGTAACTGCACTATATATGACAATACTGCTCAGGATGGAGGAAGAATTGCACTTACTTCTTAGGCTAGAAGTGTAGTATTGAGCTCAGTAACTGCACTATATATGACAATACTACTCAGAAGATTGGAGGAGGAGTGGACATTTCTTTAAATTAATTGAAGTGGTAGTATTGAGTTCAGTAATTGCACTATATATGACAATACTGCTCAGAAAGATTGGAGAGGAGTGGGGATTTATTTGTTTGATGGAAGTGGTAGTATTGAGCTCAGTAACTGTACTATATACAACAATACTGCATACTATGGATCAGGTCTCAACGCTATACAAGATGCTTCAACAAGTAGGATTCATTTTACAAATGTTTCGTTTATTTCAATAAAGTATCAAACAAGTTTCATAAATATCATTCTGCTGTGTTACTAGAAAAACATTAAAAAATGTTACTTTTGACCAAATCGACATCAGTAATCATAACACAACTGGTTTACTCAGTATCGATAGCCCAATCATTTTTGATGGACATAATACATTTATAAACAATTCTGGTATTAATGTTGGAGCATGTCTTTATTAGGATTCTTCCAATTATTACTAAAGCAGAATACGAACATATCGTTTGCCAATAATCATGCCAGTGAGTCAGGTGGAGGAATCTTTGTGTCACAAGTTATTGATGGCAACGAACATTGACAATTTGTTCCTTTAAGAATTTCCTCATTATAATACTAATACTAAGACAATGTTGTATTTTTGTCAATAATACAGCTTGTGTATCTGGTGATGTAATAATATGGAGGGAAATCTCTTATTGTCTAAACTTTGACTTTGACCACCAATTTCATTACCCCCACAAAACAGGTCTATCAGTAGTATCATCAGATCCTATTCAAGTGTGTTTTGTTTTGTGAATCAAATAGACAAAATTGCTACATTAGAAACATCAATATAACTGCTATACCTGGAATTAATGTCAAAATATCACTAGCTACTGGTTGGTAATAAAGCTATGGCTTAACAAAGGGTGTGATAAAATTGACAACATCACCCCCCCCCCCCCCCCCCCCCCCAGATAGTTCATCATCTAATGTTCAAACTGACAATACTAGACTAAATGCAACTTGTACCAATGTAAGCCCTTTAAGTTAAGAGCAAAAACCTTCATTGAATACAACACAAGTCTATATAACATCCTGAAGGTTTAATCAGTGAACTTTCATCTAATGACATTCACTATGTTAAAGTCATTGAAGTTAACCATTGAGTCCTTGTCCAATAGGTTGTTTCCATTAGTAAATAATGCTTGCAATTGTAGAATCTGAATAGTTACATCTTCAATAACTTGTGATATTAGAACTCAAATTATAACAAGAGATGTGATATGGTGGATTGGTTATAAAAATGACTCATACTGTCTTATTTGTTTATCCCACTGCCCTTTTGAGTTTACTGCAAGGATGGAACGTTCATTTTAAAATCACCTCTCTGATCCCAGTGTCTTCTCAATCGATTGGCATACTTTGTGGACGATGTGCTAAAGGACTTAGTCTCATAGGTTTTAGGTTCCAATCAATGGGACAATGTACCTAATAACTACATAGCTCTTATCCATTCCATTTGCTCTAGCTGGTATCGCACTGGTAGGTTTTATCATTGCTTTAAACTTTAACTGTGTCTGTGGGTACAATTCAATGGACTTATATTCTATGCTAACGTTGTCAAATATATGAAACACATCTTTTTGAAGGTCCTATACCATTTTTAGTTCAGTTCATTTCCTGGCTTAATCCAGATCTGGGTATTGAGACTTGTTTATTAAAGGTATGGGTTCATGCAGTAAGACATGGCTACCGGTTTATCTTTCCAGCATATTTTTGGTTTCTCTAATAATATTTATTATAATATTATCCACGATATTCCTAGCAAAGTGGTTCGACTTGTGAGAAGGCAGCAATTCCCAGTACTAGCCACTATGATCCTTCTCTCTATACTAAACTGATATGTACTGACTTCGAGGTCCTTTCACTTCACATATATTCCCATGTAGTTGTGAGAATAATGACACATTATCAATGGGTTATATCGATGCTAATGTCCAATATCTAAGAGGTTGTCTACATACCAATTGTTCCCTGTTCTCACTGGCTGTACTCATTTTACTTATTATTCCATACACCTTCTACCTTCTAACAATACCATTACTTAAGGACCTTTATCAAAATACAGTGTTGCTGCCAAAAGTATATGAAACCTTTCTTTGATGCATATGGAGGTCCATATAAGGACAAGTGTCGTTTTTGGACTGGATTTTTTATTACTACTTCTTGTTGTCTTAGCACTATTTGTGTCTCTAGATACGTGAGGACTACTATAAGTTTGGATGTGTTAACATGTACGTTAATTGTTTATTTTACCATGTACATCTTTTTGATGAGAATATATCGACACCTCCCTTTGTTTTTATTGGAGTCGTCTTTCCTACTCAACCTCATATTAATGGCTCACATGAATCTACAAACCTCTGAAAAATCCAAGGGACAAGTGTCTAGTATTGTTTTAGTATCAATATCATTTGTTGTATTCTGTGGTATTATATTCTATCATGTTGGGATCGTCTGTTAAAGTCTTGTTCACAACAACTAATGGTGAAAGTCAAGAAGAGCTTCAGCTATCAACCATTTTTTCAATTTAATGATATTGAACATCCTTCATCAAAGCCAGGCTCTCCTGCTGTTTGTATGTAATACAACTTCAATGTCGGTTGTGTATCAGTAGATTTGAGACGAGAATTGCTACTGTTCGATAAAGATGACAAAATTGATTTCTATTACATAGTACTGACTATATGTCATTTGTATTGACTTATTATTAAAATGTCTTATGTAGTACATAAAATAGTAGTTTTAGGAGTAGTGTCAGATAAACTGTTGTATGTATACTTATATATAATTTTAGTTAAATATTATAATCTACTGTTTCCTTCAGTCCTTTTTTTTGTTATTATGAGTTTTTATAATAATAAGGATATTGTTATAGTAATATTGTGTTCATAAGATTACCTCTAATTCATGGACTTGTGTAGTAAGAATACTTCAATAGCATACTGTATGAATGTACAGAGTTCCTTTATGATATTTTTGATGTTACTATTTATAATATTGTGAGTACAATATAACATTCAGTAACAAATTAACAATTACAAATAGTTTGTAGGTCACTTTTACTTTACTATGTATATATATATATATATAATAATATATATATATATATATCATATACTGAAGAAGCTAAAGGTGGAGGAATGTAGTAACTCTATACATGCATTGTTTATTTAGTGATGCAATGTATTTTGTAATGATGTAATTGTTTTGATAGTTTCTCTATTTATGTAAGTCGAGTCATTGTTTTGTTGTCAAATAATAAAGTTATAACCGAAGTTATCACAACCATCTCTATTTACAAATTTAGTATTAATATCACAAGTTGTTGAGATGTATTTAATTCAGATCTGCAACACAAGTGCCCCTTTCCAATGGAAAGCCAATTGGACAGGACTCAATGTTAACTTCAATGACTTTAGCTAAGGTGGTCTGATGAAGGCTCAATAATTGAGCTTTTCAAGTGTTACATAGATTTGTGTTGTATTCAATGAAGGGTTTGGTCTTAACTTAAAGGTTATATGGTACAATTTGCATTGAGTCTAGTATTGTCAGTTTGTACAGTAGATGAGAACTATCTGATGTTGTCAATTTTATCACCCCTTTGTTAAGCCATCTTTATATATATATATATTATATATATATATTATATATATATATATATATATATTACAAATGTCAATGTAACTGCTATAACCTGGAATTAATGTCAATATATCACTAGCTACTGTTGGTAATAAAGATGGCTTAACAAAGGGTGTGATAAAATTGACAACATCAGATAGTTCATCATCTACTGTACAAACTGACAATACTAGACTCAATGCAACTTGTACCAATATAACCTTTAAGTTAAGACCAAACCCTTCATTGAATACAACACAAGTCTATGTAACACACTTGAAAGCTCAATTAGTGAGCCTTCATCAGACCCCTTAGCTAAAGTCTTGAAGTTACTATTGAGTCCTGTCCAATTGGCTTTCCATTGGAAAGGGGGCACTTGTGTTTGCAGATCTGAATTAAATACATCTTCAACAACTTGTGATATTAATACTCAAATTGTAAATAGAGATGGTTGTGATAAACTTCGGTTATAACTTTATTATTCTGAACAAAACAATGACTCGACTTACATAAATAGAGAAACTATCAAAACACATTACATCATTACAAAATACATTGCATCACTAAATAAACAATGCATGTATAGAGTTACTACATTCCTCCACCTTTAGCTTCTTCAGTATATGATAGGGTGATTAAAACGGTCAGGTGGATTACGTATTCGAGTTGATCGGCGCAACAGTCCTTCAGAATGACTTCCAGTTGAGCGTTCCCGACGGTGAAGTGTGGGTTCTGATGGTGTGGCAGATGATTCTACATACTGAATGGTACAGAGTCATATACTTCAGGTTCCACATGTTCATCCTGGTGTTGATCAACATTATTAGATAAAGATGATAAGGATTTCGTCTTACGAATATGGTCAACATGACGGCAAGTTTCAACACCATTAGACAATTTTATGAGATAGGATAAAGGACCAGTTGATTGGATAATTTCCACACTAAGCCACTTAGGATTAGATGATCTGAAATTTTTAGCCAAAATTTTATCTCCTTGTGCAAACATTCTCAATGTTTTACTGTTATCGTGGTTTTCCTTTTGTTTCATCTGAGATCTTTCAACCTCCCACTAACATCAGGAAATAGGAAATCCAAACAACATCTAGGCCGTCGATTAATCAATAATTCTGCTGGTGAAACACCAGTGGTTGTATGTGCATAACCATGTACTTAAACAAAATTTAGAGAGCTTATCTTGAATGGTTTTCCTTCAGTACACTTTAGTCCTCGCTTAACAGTTTGTACCGCCCTCTCTACTAGCCATTTGAAGAGGATGAGTATGGAGCTGTAGTCACATGCTTGATGCCATTTGCTTCCAAAAATTCCTTAAATTCCTGACTGATAAATGAGGGGCCATTATCTGTCACAACTTGCGAGGTAGTCCATGAGTTGAAAATATGATTCAAAGTTTCTCAATAGTTTTGGCTGATGTTATTGAATGCATAATATGGGCTTCTATCCATTTCGAGTGAGCATTGACTAATATCAAAAACATGTTGTCCCATAAATGGTCTTGCAAAATCTAAGTGCAGTTGACTCCAGGGCTGAGTAGGCCACTCGCAGGGATGCAGGGTGCTACCGAGAGCAAAGGTTGTGAGCCTTGACAATCAGCACAGTCTTTCAACCATGGCTTCAATCTCACTATCCATCTTTGGCCACCAAACATATGATCGAGCTAATGCCTTAATTTTATTTGAGCCTGGATGAGCTTGATGTAGCTCTTTCAACACGTCACTTCTACATGGTTTAGGTACGAGTATACGTGAACCCCATAGCACACAGCCATGAAGAACACTTAATTCAATTTATCTAGAGAAAAATGGTCGCACCTCTTCCTCATCAATGCTAACTGGCCATCCAGACTGAATATATCGGCGGACCCTTGACAGCCCTGCATCCTTATCTGTTTAGTTCCTTGATGTTTATAGCACTTAAAGATGCTGTATTTTGACAAATGGGTTAACAAATTAATAAGATCACCTGGAAGACAGTCAGAGGTGGTTGTAACTGGTCTAGGTAATCGACTAAGAGCGTCAGCATTGCTAAGGTCCTATCCAGATTTGTAGCGAATAGAGTAGTGGTAGGCGCTTAAGGTAAGTGCCCATCTCTGCATTCTAGATGAAGCCATTGAGGAATTTGCTTATTCTCACTAAACAAAAATGATAAGGGTTCATGGTCAGACTCAATAGTGAAATGTCTGCCAAAGAGATAGTTATGAAATTTCTTAGTACCAAAAAAAATGGCCAATTCTTCTTTTTTCTAACTGAGAATACTTCTTTTCAGCAACAGTTAAAGTTCGTGAAGCATAAGCTACTGACAATCATGCCATCTTCCATTGTGTGTGATAGGATTGCACCTATCCCATAAGGTGACGCATCACAAGTCAGTACTAAAGGTTTTGAATCATCATAGTGAACAAGCAATGAGTGTTTTTGTAAACACATTCTTTGCTATCTCAATGCTGTATCTTGCTTAATAGTCCAGGACCATCGTGACTGCTTGCGCAATAAGTCATACAAAGGTGTTAACTGAGCTGCAAGGTTAGGTAAAAACCGACTATAGTAATTTATAATGCCCAAAAATGATCTAAGCTCTGACACGTTCTTAGGTTTTGGGCTTCCTGAATAGCTTTAACTTTTTTCTGTTGTGGGGTGGAGTCCCCTTTTCGTCAATGATGTGACCAAGATACTCCACGCTTGGTTTTAGAAAGAAACATTTAGACTTTTTCAAATGTAAGCCTGCAGCTGAAAGCTTATTTAAAAACAACAAGATTTTGCAAATGGTCTGCTTCTGTAGACCCAGTGACTAAAATATCATCCAGGTATACTGAGACTCCCTGACAACTTTTGTAATAGGCTCTGGAAAAGGTGCAGCTGCTACACCAAATGGCAATCGATTATATCTAAATAAACCCTTGTGGGTGTTTATAGTTACATATTTTCATCAGTCTTCATCAACTTGAACCTGGAGGTATGCTTGTGAGAGGTCTAACTTTGAGAAATAGTTTTCCCCCAGATAACCTGGAAAAATAATTCTTCTACTCTGGGGAGAGGGTATGAATCAATTTGTGACACTTGATTAATGGTGACTTTAAAGTCCCCACAAATTCTAACTGAGCCATCTTGTTTTAGTACTGGTAATATAGGGGCTGCCCATTTAGAGAACTCTATAGTGATATTATACCCATGGTTACTAATCTTTCTAGTTCAGTCTCTACTTTCTTTCTTAATAAAAATGGAACAGGTCTAGGCTTGAAAAATCTAGGAACAGCTTTGTCATCAACTCTGAGTTGAACTTTGACCCTTTTGGCGACCTAAGCCTTCAGAGAATACAGGGGAGTGTCTATCTAGGACTTCATTAATGTTGTCTGAGGTGCTAGACTATAGGATAGTGGCTAGGTTCACTTTGAGTTTACCCACCCAGTCCCTGCCCATAAGATTTGGGCCACCTCCATCAACCACAAGGAGTAACCAGACCCTTCTCTTGTGTATCATACTGTACATGTACATTAATAGTACCTAGTATGGAAATACACTCACCAGTGTAAGTCTTTAACTTGACCTTTGACTCTTTAATAGGACTAACACTTTCAGCACAAATTTTCCTGTAAGTGGATTTGTTGATAACAGTTAGAGAGGCACCTGTGTCCAATTCCATTGATACTAAAACATTGTTCAGTTTCACATGTATAATTAGTGGGTTTGATGAGCTACTTTTTGCTGTAAACATAGCATATGACTCGTCCTCTGAGGACTCTTGAGTAACTTTTTTCCTCTGCAATACTTGATACGAAGTGATTTCGCTGAGAGTTCTTGTGTTTGGTGTCTTGTTTGCTCTTCACTCGACACATCCTAGAAATATGTCCCCTTCTTTTACAATTATAAACAGTCGAAGTCTTTAAAGCGACAGATTGTGGGTGAGTGTTTACCCTCCACATCTGTGACATGGTTTACTAGTATGAGGTGGAGTAAATTTGGATCGTTGGTTACGTTCTGAGAAGTGTAATTAAGTCCTTGACCTCGATTTTGAGTAGTATCTTGTATAGTAAGATCTTTGGTCCCCTTTTCAGCAGCTTCTAGGGCGTGAGCTATGTCTAGAGCCTTTGTGAATGTGAGATCTTTTTCTGCGAGTAATCTCTTTTGAATGCCCTGCATGATTTACACTACAGACTAACCTATCTCTTAACATCTCTTGAAGAGTGTCTTTGTAGTCACAGTGCTCGGCTAATTGACGTAACGCTGCAATGTATGTCACGATCGATTCGTCCCATTGCCCTGACTCGAGAATTGAACTTATACCGCTGAATTCGAACGATAACAGATGGTTTTGGATCATGAAACTCTTTGACTAGTTTCACCAGTTCATCGTACGATTTGGAATCAGGAGCATCGTCTACTAAGCTGCGTACAAGTTTGTACGTTTTCGGACCACAAGCAGAGAGAAATATAGCACGCTTCTTGTTGGCATCTACCACGTCATTTGCGATGAAATACTGGTTGAGTCGTTCGACATACAGTGACCAAGTCTCTGTACTTGCATCGAATTGAGATACAGAACCCATGAAGAGCCATTTTGAGTAATTTTTCACCTCGTCGCCAACTGTGATAACTTCGGTTATAACTTTATTATTCTGAACAAAAACAATGACTCGACTTACATAAAGAGAGAAACTATCAAAACACATTACATCATTACAAATACATTACATCACTAATAAACAATGCATGTATAGAGTTACTACAATGGTGATATGTGGATTGGTTATAAATATGACTCAGACTGTTTTATTGTTTATCCTCATTGACCCTTTGATTACTGCAATGATGGAACAGTTCATTTTAAAATCACCTCTCCTTGATCCACAGTGTCTTCTCAATCTATCTGGCATACTCTGTGGACAATGTGCTAAAGGACTTATATAACATATGTCATTTTAAAAAACTAATTTGTAGTTTACATAGATAGATTACTATGGAATATAGAAATCACGTAAATTATTCACTGTGTAATTGGTTGGCATGTTGTACTTTCACGTACTAAGCGAGTAATTCACATAACTTCTATATTCCATAGCAGTTCACTCATGTGAAGTACAAATTAGTTGTTAAATAACATATGTGACCTGATTTACAAAAAGGGACCACTTCAGTCAAAACAATTGTGACCTGATTTGTGAAAAATCAACTTTTAAAACATCTCGCAAAAAAACAGCTTTGTATACATACAGTTGTTATATATGCATAACTATTCTATATGTATACAAAATTGTTTTTTGGTATCTATTAACAATGTTTTTTTCACAGATAAGATCACAAATGTTATGACAGAAGTGGTCCCTTTTTGCAAATAGGGTCACATATTAATTTTAACAGTGATATTATTAAAATAGCAAAGCATAACAGTACAATGATTAAACTATTACAAATAGGTCACTACTAAAAAATTATAATATACACTATATTATTGTATAGTAAATGGTCCATTGAGGTCTGTTATGATCTCTGACATTGTTGGACGTTCTCTACGATTCTCCTTCAAACATCGTTCAATAAGAGCTTTAAACATGGTGGCCTAATAGCGTTAATATGAAGATGTCTTTCTGCTATATCAGAATACGACGGATTTATCATCTCAATCAAGACAACACCATAACTGTAAACATCCATTGCAGGAGAATGCTCTCTTGGTACACCAGCTTCTGGTGCTGAATAAATTGGATTACCTGGATGGATTGTGTGACCAATCATTGGTTGAAGATTAGCTGAGCCATAGTCTGATACCTTGGCTCTCCACCCAAACTGCCCATGAGTAAGAAGAATATTAGCAGTACTGACATCTCTATGTAGTATTGGGTGTGGTTTAAAAAGGTGGAGATAGTTGATTCCACAGGCTATATCTTTACTGATAGTGAGAACAGCATGATAGGGTAGAGGACCAGCTTCTAGCTCTTTACGAAGGCTAGAAGGCATTAATTCTGAGAGGATGATAGGAGTACCCACTTGAGTGGCTCCTATGAACTGGAGGAGATTGGGATGACGTACTCGAGCAGCAATCTCCATTTCTCTTGTAAAAACTGATATGTTATATGATGACAGGATAACTTCATGAAGACATTTCGCAGCTACTCTAAGGCCACGAAACTTAGCTACCTTGACTTCTCCCCAACCACCTTTTCCAGGATCTCATCAGTTATCTCTATCTCGTCCTTCATCACTACCCAGTGAGAGTGTTGAAAATTGGTTGACTCTTGGATTTGTTGAAAACATCTGTGTTTAACATTGCATGTGCTGACTTAGTAGTCTTTCTCTCTCTTGAATCACCTGTAATTGCTGACGTTCCCCCGCTCTTCTCTTGATCTTGTAGCTGTTGTGTAAGTAACCTTTCTCTATTTTCATGCTCAATTTGGAGTTCAGCTTGATTTTGTTGTAACTCTGAAATCAACTCTTCTTTCTTTTGAAGTTGTTGATGTAGTTGGTGTAATTGGACTTCTTTTGTCTGGAGGTCCTCTTGAAGAGCCCTTGACACATCTATAAGCTGTTGTTTGGTATCTTCTAGCTCTATGCTGGTAGCCTTGAGTAGTTGTATTAAACGTTGGATTTCTTTATCTTTCTCATTGATACTTCATATGGTGAAAAAGAAAGAGGACGACTTGTGGGTAGTTGGACAATAAGTGGAGTTTGTACAGACATTTCTTGTCTCTTCTGTTGTAACTTAAGTTGATATTCTTCAGTTGACTTCAGGTTAGCTATTATATCTCTCACAGACCACTGATCATTATCACATACTACAGTGAGATATATTTGTATGTTACAATAGTACTGAGCTATGAGACTAGTTTTGTAATACATCACACCATAGTATTAGAGTAATTTTGTACTAATAGTGATAAAGTGTGTATATTATATATAAAATACAATGATCACTACATAGTACTTACTAAGATCAATCAATGTAGTATCATTTAGTTTGTGTGGGTGTCTATATCCCCCAAATTGAACTACCCTTACGACATTAGATGACACACTCCATACTGAAAGAGAGTGGTACCATCTCTTAGTCACTGACTCTGGTAGAGTGAGCTATAAGATGAAATATAGTGTACTATATGACATTATAAATAATGATGTTATGATATTACTACAAAGTAGTCATTATACATATAACATCAGTGGATATATGTACTCTAGTAACTGACTATAACATTTTATCAGATATATCAAAAGACTACAGGTCTACAGTATTATACTATAAATCAGGGTCATAAAAATAATAACTTTTATATTATAAAATTTTCTATAAATGAGGGTTACTTTCAGAGGGTAATGTTCAAATAGTCACTCTCTATTACAATCCCATCATATTATGGATCATAGATAAAAAATTAACTTTGTGATAGAGTTAGGTCACAGGATAGCTAACCATTGTCCATGTCTTTGTACTAATATTTAAATAACCAACAGTCAGATGAGGAATATCCACCCAAAATCAACACATGTAGATAACCGATAATAGTGGCAGCATGATCCCATCTACTTTGAGGCCAATTCACTAATTCAGGAAGTGGTTCATTTAACTTCTCCCAATGCTGGACAGATAAGACACAAGTCAAATACAATTAATCATATATGTTTCTCAACATTCATGTCAAACAAAGCTTTAAAGTTTGTATATTAGTTAGTAAATGATGGATCGAGCTTAGACAGGAGTATAAACAAATATTATATCTCCTGAACTCAATTGTTTAAGAAATTATTAAAACTGTAGCTACTTTCTGACTGATAAAAGGTATTTTGCAATAAAATTGGTTTTAAAATTGTTTTCAAACAGAATTCTGTAAAAAAATTGATTGGTCGTATGTAGCAAAGCGAAAATAAACATAATACTGATTTGATTTGATTTGATTTGATTGATGATTATAATTTGATTTTATCAAATGAAAATACTGTCATTTCTTGTAAAAAATCCTATTAGTTCTAACATTTTTGTAAAGAGTCTCCAATCATACATTCTGTATAACCATATATGAAATAAGCCAATACATTTTTTACAGTGAACAACTTTCAGACTTTAATTTGATTACTCCACAATATTATGCAATAACTGAATACTTTAACTTAGCACATATTATACTCACCACTGCAGTCTTTGTACACTGAACAATGTACACAGATTCATCAGAAATATCAGGAGTATAGCCACCAAATAACAGAGCTCTGTTATTAGGAAGTGATGTAAGAGTAAAGTGATTACATGGAGGTGGGGGTTTTCAATGACACAGGTACTATCCAATGACCTGGAATAGTAAAATTAGATATGTATTGTAACATGATATAGTAATCATCTTACCACTGGATATTTGATAGTAGTGGTGTTCATTAGTTCGAACATTATCACCGTATGCTTTCATGTATTGAGCACCAGGTTGTTCAGAGGGAGGTCGTGGACCCCATCCACCAAACACCAGAAGATAATCCTCTTTGTTGAATGTAAGAGATATCATCCTACAGCCTGACTTCATCATTGGACTCATACTTGGATTAGTTGGAAATTGTTCATCCATGTAAATGAATCTGTTGTTAATGAGTTGAGAGTATTGTGTCGACACTCGTCATGATTACAATAGCCTCCAAAGTAGTAGATCCTGTTACTAATCACTGTAGATGCATAGCCATCAACACCCAGTGGAGGTTTGCCATTGGTAGGTTGTTGTTCCCACATACCAGATGGTAAGTGAAATACCTCAATAACAGAGGTCATCCTCTGTTTGATTTCATTATCATGCACCTTAGGGAGACCATCTATAACACCACCCCACATGTAGAGGTAGTCACCAACTATATGTGTGGAGTGACCTGACCTCTTTGTTGGTACATAATAATCTGTGGAAATGATTACACACATAACAATAGATAAATACTAACTATTACCATACCTGATGCATCCATCTCAGACCTTCGTCAATCTTAACGATTCAGCCGGATGCAACAATAATAGTTATTAATGCCAGTCAAAGTTCATTCGAGTGGGCAGGATTTGGCACCAATCCATCTCGACACATCTGCAATCATAGGGGCCTTCTCCAAGCATCTGTCTGCACGCTTCTCTTTATCAAGCTCAAAAATTTCTTTCTTCATCTCCCTGATTGAACACAAACTCCCACTGAGGATGTATCTGTGAAAGTCGATTCACACCACTCCTCCAGCTCCTTGCACTCCTTCACCAGACATATGAATTAGCATCATCACAGAGTGCCAGCATCACAGGTCCAGTCAGGCTGACAGGATTACTAACAATGACATGATGGAGAAAGCCTAATTTCCTTACCAAAATTCTGTACTCCTCCTCGTTGGAACCTCCAAAGCTATAACAAGCTGCAGTATTAGAATGATGCCTCGGCCATTCTCTCTTTACTAGCTCTCCAGTTTCTGCCATAATTTTTCCATCAAGATCCAACTGTCACACACTATAAAAAATAATATGTCACTTAACAATTATTTTGCACTTTACATTGGTGGATTACTATGGAATGTAGAATTTACATGAATTACTCATTGTATACTTTGTTTGTATGTAAAAGTACAACATTCCAACAAGTTATGCAGTGAGCAATATACAAAGAATTCTACATTCCATTAGTAAATCCATCTATTTACGCTGCAAAAAATAAATGTTAAAATTAACTTTGTGTTTTTTTATTACATTTTCCTCAGCTATAATAACCAGGTCTTAATATGAAAATGTCAATCAAAGGTTATTTCAACTAACTTTGTTATTTCTAAAATAAACATTCTAGGTTATCATAAGTATAAGAAAATTAAATTTTAAATAATAGAAGAAAAAACACAACACATATGTCAAGTTTTATCTTCCTTAATAAAATAGTGATAAAAATCACTTAATAGTGTTATTTCAATACCATGAAGGATAAACAACCAATAAGTACTGAGAAATACTGACATATGAATACTGAATTGACGTTACAGGTAATGATATTGATAGCGAAGCATTCTTTAGAATTGACAGAGGATGAAATCTCTCGTGTCCAAGCTTGGTGTGGTACAAAAATACTAAGAATAAAGGCTAAGGTAGGGCTGTTAGTTGTCTATGCTGTTTAGTTATGATAAACAATGAATAAATATACGTTCAATTGTATGGTTTTGGATACAAGAGAGTTGTAGTGTAATTAGACATAGGTACATCAGCAGAAAATGTTCGAATGAAGACTTCACAAACCCGACAAATGTAACAGAACAATCTCCTATTTATTTAGAAAGCAGTCCTCAATCTATACCGTATTCTCACTTATGTCGTCTCCAAGTATAGTGAATGGATAATGTTTCTGTTGCTTCTTCTGCTTCTGCATTGATGCGGAAATTAAAATACCCAATACATGGAGGCCATCTATCATGGAATGCATTAAACAAAACCAACTGAAGAAGAAACAAAAGCTATCCATGGTGAGAGATGTTCGTTGTTCTAACTTGTGGTTCAAAATGTACTCATTTAATCACCCCCCCCCCCCCCCCCCCAAGACCAAAATAAAGAAATTGTTAATGAAGTTGCAAAATGCTTGTCAAGAAATATGATTTTATGAAAGAATGGACACAAAGTTTCTGGATATGTGAGTTGCCTAAAATATAACCAGAGCCTATGCATAAATATATTCACCGAGGTTATGTTTGTGTAAACTGTTAGTAAGTAGTAGTAATAGTGGTAAAAGGTGTTTTCTATGGTTTCTATGGGTTTGTTATTGCTTATATATGTTTCTTAATTGTGATCATAAGATTTAACTTGATGCAGGGACTTCTTGGGAAAAAAATTATTGAACTAGTCATAATGTGAGAGAGGTACTCAAAAAAAGGCCACAGAATAGTCACAATGAAGGAAATCAAACCCCAAAATGAAAATGTACGAAGTCCAAAAAAAAAGACTTTAATCCTCCACTCAGAGACACTGCTGATGATAGTATTACTGTATCTCGAAATACGTATTGTTACAGAAAGAATTTGGGAAAAAAGAAAATCCACGCAAAGAGATTGGGTTGTTCTTGTCTTGACAGGACATTCCCACAAAGCGACGTGAAGATGTTTTACTGACTCTGATGAAATTAGTTAACTAGTCTATTAAAACTATAGTGAACCTACCGAAAAGCTATGTGGTTTAAGACTAAGTATACATATTCCTACGCTGATCCTAATATGTTATGAAAATGTTAAGTTTATAGAAAAATATTTAAGTGCTACCAAAATATACTGATTATCTATCTTACCATTGATTTGTATATTTCTTTCTTTTTACTGGACAGCTTAAGCAAGATGGTTTTATCTCATTCTAGAAAGGACAGGCCGTTTTAAAGATACTATTTGATTGTTGGAAAAATAAGTGGGTCACAGCTATCATAGAATATTGTAACACTAGTTTATCTGAAAAACAAGCTGAAACTCTTTTAATGGAGCAAATGAAAATATAAAGGGGATGATTTTTAAATTAATATTATGAAGTGAAGTGGTAAAAATAATATCTAGTAGTTTAAATTATAGGTGATGATAACCAGAAACAGAAAGTTGCTCTATCTGCCTTATGTAAACTTTTGCCAAAAAAAAAGGAAGTGAAGATTGTTACTAATTATATGGTATGAAAAAATAGATCTGTATGTTTTTAGAGTGTAATTTTATGAAAATGTATACATGTGCTACCTTCATGAGAGTGAAGTTGGTATAAAAGCAAATTTAATCCAACTATTAGTTATTCTGACAATTCACTGGAACAAATTAATGCAATTATTAATACTCGTTTTATGTTTGCTCTTTGCAGATGAGTGATTATCCTTCAGACATTGCTACAAGGAGTCCAAGGAGAACAGCCCCATGCTTTGGCAGTTTTGAAAATGAAGATTCAACTAATTATTTTGTTTTTGTAGATGACCGTTGTTTAACACAGAATGATGGTTTTGGATAAAGGGCTGAATTTGTGTTCATATCTCACTACATATTCAACTTATGGTATGAAAAACAAGTTCAAGAAGTGACCTTATTCTTTCAAGAATTATTTGGAACTTACAGCTTCTGCTGAAGAAAAGAAACAGTAAGATGTACATATACCCATGGTAAACTACAGAATACAAAAGTTTGTCATTTAACTTGAAAAAATCAATCTTAAATAATTATAATAAAAGATTTTTTTTATTGTTAAGCAGGGTTTCATTTTGGGGGGGGGAGGGGCATTTCTCCCCTTGCCAGAGTCTCGCCTTTGCCTTAGAAATTAGGTTAGCATTTTTTCAAGGGGGTATTGGATGTAAAGTATAAAGAATGAAAAAATCAACAGAAGGAATATACAGCATAAGATAACCTTAGGCTAAACACAGGAGAATGTACAGTTTTAACCTAAACACCAATAGTCTATGTGGTGTTAAAAATACTCTTATCAGCACCCAGTATAACTTAGTCTATAGGTGTAAGTGTCTTATCAACACCAGAAATAGGTCATATTCATCATGTAATTGAAAGCCCCAAATGGTCTCAAATGTGTCAGAAGCGATCTCAGAGGGGTCTAAAATTTAGAAATCTGCCTGGGGGCAGGAACGCAGACCACCTAAGGGCATGCTGTTGCCAGCACAGTACTTTCGTCCCCCTAAACTTTTCTTAAAGTATTATCCCCCCTGTCCATTTTTCTAAAATGAAACCCTGAATAGGAAATGTGATATTGTTATGATTAGTCTTTTGTTGTTGTTTACAATTACTATGATAGGACATGTAGTCAAAAAATTATTAATGTTAATTCATGTTATAGTATTATGTGCTAAAATTTCTATATTTTGTCCCAATTGTATCTATCAGTCATTCTATGTCATATTACTGTAAATTGACATCCAATAAACAGGAATTTTATATGGCAGGAAAAGGAAACAGTATTCATAGTCAGTCAAGATGCTTATCAGGACTGCATGCATATCATGACTTTTCATTAAAATCTTTATCACCTCTTTATCATTTTCTTAAATGTCTTTGTCACATAGGAGTCACTAGTCCTCTGTAGGACATCATGAATACTAGCAACAAAGTCATATATTCTGCAACTGTAAACAACTAAATACTTAATGTTAACATGATAACATCTATGTTATATCAAAGAATTTAGGTTTCAAATATTACTCTATCGAATGACTCGGAAATAATTAATTTAATTATTTTCAATGCATGCATACCCAATAATATTTCTAGTTGTAGATTATATTAATAGCAAAGTTTTTTGAAAAATGGTTGCTGTAAGAAATGACAAAAGAGGTTTTTCCCAACATTATTTCCCAATGAAGGGGATTAGAAGAATAACGTATAAAGACCAAAAATTATTTCTTAAAATAATGGAAAAACTATGAATTTGTTACTAATCAGTCCAAAAAGGACAAACTTGTAATTTATTAAAATGGCAATGCC
>NW_024534278.1:0-95287 GCF_016097555.1 Gigantopelta aegis
CTTTCCAAAGAAATCTAACTAATCAAAGTTCAATTTTAAAATCTCTTAAAGCTGGCAAAAATTTTTCCTTTTTTTCTCATTTTCCTGAAAGGATAGAGTTTCTGTTTTTAACATCTTAAGTCAGTGTTTAAAGTAAGGGTTATACGATACTTACATTCAACACATAACTCACAAAAATTTCAGTGATTAAATCCCCTTTTTAATTATTCCTGAGTATGTGCGCCAATTATTAAAAAGTATCTTCAAATTGAAAAGATGATTAGTCGTAAACAAAATAATTTAATCGGTTGGTATAGGAACGAGTAATCAATTAGAGAAGCCCATTTTTCCCGGGTAACAGCTTTGAAAGGGTTTACCCTGTTGGGTGGGTTATTTTGTTCTTCCTTACCCATAAGACAAGGTCCATTTGTTTCACTTAATGAATTTTGCTGTGGTAGTAATCTCGTCTCTAATGGAAGCACAAGAAAAAAGATATAAGAAAGATTGGAAAAAATTTAGAAAAAATGTCGCTTTTGTTTTGGTTTAGTTTAAATTGAAAAATTTCCTATAATTATACGCTGTATAAGTTGTTGGCCCATATAGTTCAAGTTAAAGGCCCTTGGGAGATATTTAAACCCTTTTTATACACTTCTCATAGAATAAGTTTTTACCCATTTTTTGGGGAAGGATTGTATTGTAAATCAATTTTGTAGAAATGAAGTGTTTCCCCACCTGTAAGGTTGTTTTTAAATTTTAATAAATGTTTGAATTAGAAAAACAGTTTGGTTTAAAGCATTTCCAAAAAAAATTTTAAAAATTTTCAAAAAAAAATTAAAAAAACTAATGCCTAATATTAATTCCAACAAGTAAATGATTCTTGATAATTTTAGGACCCCAAGTATAAAATACCTCTCTGGTTTAACTCTTCCATTGCTAATGAGTTTGTACTTTTACCAAAATTTATCTAGGTCTTAATTTTTTGTATGAGTCCCACCTTCTCCGGTTTTAACATTTAGTCAGTGTTTATTCTAAACCCAATATCATTCAAATTTATTAGTTCCAATGGCCAAACCAAACTAAAGTATTGGGTGTTCGCAGTAGCTAAATTTTATACCACATCTCACACCTTGCTTGGTCTGATGAAACAATGAATTTTTGGCAATCTGGCTTCGTGCTAAAGATTTACGTTTCTCCACAAAACAGATATTACCTATCCAACAGCAATTCCACTACCAACTAGTAATCCTTAGCTAAACAAGGGTTTATATTTTCTCCTTCTTCTTTCTTATACTTCTTCAACTGTAGCATAGCTCGGGAAATGTGGTTTACTAGTCTATAACTTCGACTTTCCCAATTATTTAGTTCTCGACACCTGACTCAATTTTATACCTTTTACATGATATACTATGCCATGCAGCCTTTAGTTTTGAAAATTAAAACTGGTCTAGTAAGCGCAGAAAGCCTTACAAACTTCATCATCTAGTAAGGGCCCAGTAGCGAGAGTTCAATACATCGGTACATTCCCTAGATTTAGTGTCATTCAGACACAGGAAGACTTTACTCTATAACTCCTATTAAGACACTGACGTGACCATAAAGCTATTGCACAAATGTCATTGATTTTAGAAACAGATCATTTCCAATACTCCTCTGTAATTGCGATTATGCAACAAAGGTCAAACTCTTTTAAACAGCTTTTCAGCATGTTCCTTTGCATAACAAATAGGGGGGGGGGTGATATCATGCTAAAATATTTCATTTTTATCATATTAGAATAGGCCAATTTGTATAGCAATTTCGTCCCCTTTATACAACCATTGACATTTTTGATAGCATGGAAGAAAATATTCCACTTATTTGAGCAAATTCAAAATGCGGATATCAACTTTTGCCATTTATAACCAGTCGCCTCTTCTCCAACAGTATTACAAAGCTCCATATCAAACTTTTTGATCCTCAGATGCTAGTGTTAAAAGATTATATGAACCAATTAGTATTTCCTGTACCTGAGTTTCTTCTTATCCTATGTTTTACCGACAGGGGGTTTACAAGTCCTATACCTTATCCCAGGAGATATACTACAGATATAACTGTTTCAGTTATTCAGAAACCGTTTAGCTTACATCTACTGATGTAACATTTCTAGAGTAGTAGCATTTTTTCACTATCATGAACAAGTACCCACAATTCCTTAATAAATTATTACCTTAAAAGGCATGATAATTTTACAAATCTTATAGACTTCAACTCAAAGTTTATTGTTGTTCCAATCGTTAGGTGAATCTCCTCAAAATTACCCTACTTGCTTTACAGTGGAAGTGTTTCATGCTTGTCCATCAGTCTTAACCTCCGCTAAATATAGTCCTTTTAGCAGTCCTTTTCACAAAACTTAACTCATCCCATTTACCAATGAGATCAGGCTCACAATCTATCTTTGTAGAAATGTACCATCACAAATTGACCCAAGCCTTTTGTAGTTCGCACAAATTATGTAGCTGGCAGGTTGTAGCTCATTTTTTAAGGAGATAATTAAAAATAAGGATAAAATAGAGTCTGATGTATTGATCAGTTATCATATCGTACCTACAATTACCTCAAAAAAAAAAAATAAATTAATAGCGATATTGTGACAAGAATACCTTTGATTATATGAGAATTTGGGGTATGATGGCAGAGTGAATCCACATTTATCGCTCTAGTATGGTAGCTATTAGAAGTAATCCTACCTTCAGACAAATCTAGAACCTTTTGTGTTTTACCTTATCAAATAGATTACAAAAATTTTAACAGCTCTTTTCTAAATGTGGAATTCCTTCATCCACAGGTTACTACAATCATATACTTTCTGTACTCCAATCTCTGTAAGATAGACAGATCAAATTAGTACTAAGAAGCATGGTCATTAGTAAAGCAATATTAGATACTGGTAGTAGATGAGCGCCATCAAGAATGGAATGATGGAAATTGTTTTAGTACCAGTACCGAATGACTCACCTTATCACAGCTTCAACCTATTGAGGTGGTTTGCCTACACAGATCATGAAATGCTTCTTAACATTGCTAGGACTTCAGATGAAGGTATATGGTTAGTTCATGATAAGAAGGTAGCTCATCTTCTCCCACCCAACTTGGTCTAAGTCCTTCTCAGTGATCATCTTGATATCACAGAGGCGTGTTTGGAAGTCTGTCACACGAACCCTTATCACTCGTCTTTGTAATATCTTGAAGGAATACAAAGATGCGTCTGCACTATTATTAAAGAAATGATCCAAATGCATGATGCTGCTGAAGCGCCACAGAATGAACGTTCTCCTATGATGTTTGTCAACATACAACAGAAAAGCTCTTGTTTACAGGAATGGCTGATAGTCACGGTCCAGCTTTAGTTTGTTCATAATAATAGTACTTTAGAAATGAAGATGTTGTCAACATCACCAAATTAGCTGTCTACAAAAGCTAACAAACCATTAA
Organism: Gigantopelta aegis; assembly: GCF_016097555.1. NCBI lineage: Eukaryota > Metazoa > Mollusca > Gastropoda > Neomphalida > Peltospiridae > Gigantopelta > Gigantopelta aegis. The sequence goes on from NW_024534278.1 coordinate 3,451, forward strand.
AGATTGGTCAAATTTGGTGTTGGTTTTTGTTCAATATATCACATCACTGATGGTACCTTCATTTGTGAGTGGGAGTGGCTTTATATATTTGACCCTACTCTCCAGTATCTTAAAGGCTCAATAGTTCAATATGAAAAACGGACCAGGTAAGAAGGTGAACGTACCTATCAAAGTTTTTATCTCAGTCTCAACAACTAGTACCATATGAAGGTTGTTTGGTTTTAAAGGTTCTACTGTATACAATGGTACTATGTTTCGGTTTCCTTTTAGAAGAGTCAGCCCAGTCAAATTAGTTCTACACTCTACAATGATCACAGATTATCACACTTAGAAAGACTTAACTGAAAATGGTTTCAAGTTACTATTGTTTTAACAACATGTAAAAAGAATTACATTTAGTTCAATTGATAATGATAGTACTGAACCAAAAGTTTGAATGTCAAAGTGAAAGATTCATTAAATGCAGGGGAGTAAAGAAAAAAAATGTATCACAACCAATTACTTAGAACAAGATTGATGTAAACAGAATATTTGTTATTTCAAACCCCAAGGAAAGAGCTTCAGATACAAGATTCTCAAATTACAATCAAGTACAGCGTCTATAGCCTGTTAAACTTATTTAAAGCTGATGAACCTGATAGTTTCCACTGATAGTGATGTATGACCCAAGTTGAAGGTCGTATTGAAAGAGCTCTTTTAATCGCATATGAGTTAATTAAAACCGTATCACTACAAATTACTTAGAACAGAGTGATATAACTGAATAGTGGTTAGTTTCAAACCACAAGGAAGAGCTTAGACAACAGATTATCAATACACTGCTATTACAAGCATCTGTAGCCTTCACCTTATAAAGCTGATAACTCTGATACTTTTAGCTCTAAACAGATAGAGGGTCTGTTTTTGTTTTTCTACATTAGCAGTACCTAGTACAGGACTATACCTTTACAGTTAAGTGCTAACTTTGCCTGTTAGGCTCAGACCTGGTATCTGACTAGTTCATCTTAAATGGCTACTGATTCAAAGAAAGTGGGAACCATAAAGTTAATGATAACTACTATACCAAAGGCTTAATTGTAGTTTATTGAATACTCTACAAGTATGTGTATATCAGGTCACACTTTTGAACTATGAGTTTTTTTTATTCTCTTTGGCCTTTTGAACAGTAGCTTACAATCAAAAACATCAGATGGAGAGGTTGAAACTCAGTCTTTACAGATGATTCAGAGAATACTCGCTATCATTTCTATTTTTCAGTAAACAAGTGGTTTAAATTAACTATTGCGAAGTTTATCTGCTTCTGGTATATTCCAATAAATCAGGCCTTAGCAACTGAAACTTACATACTTAGTTGCATCAATAAAGCTGTTACTATACTGCAAAAATACCCTGTTGTTTTCTTGCCACACTTTTTATATGCAACAATTACAACCCCAGTAGGAAATGAAGCTGATAGATGAGGATGGAGTTTTGCAAGTACATTTTTTTTCCCAATATTGATTCCTTTATAACTCAGCGCAGTTGATATTCGCAATTTCAAATTTTATTACTTATGTTATCAACTATTGCAGTTGAACAACACAATCCAAAACAAATCTCAGTATTAAAACCACACCTTCACATATTCCATGTATTCCTGTTCTTCCAACATGGTAAGAAGGTTAAAACTTAGCCATGACTCGTCGATCCATCATCATATACAAGAGATCTATTGATCCAGAGGATAGATGTTTCCATTGCATAGTTTTTTCTAGTACAACAGCTTAGTTTCGTCACCGAAGCTATGAGGAAATCTTGGCTGGGATATCATCAAATTTGGCCTACTGTATTATCAATGAGAGTGCTAAAACTGTTGGTGCTTCTTGCTCAGGACTAGGAATGAGTCATATAACTATTTAAGCCGAGTCAAACATATTAACACAGTGAAAAATTATTGATAGAAAACTCAGGGTAAACTAACCAACCACAGAAATTGAAACCTACAGATAACATATCATTTTTAACGTTGTTGTTTTATTGTACCAAAACCACGCCTTTACATTTTTCCTTGGAAAGGAGAACCATATCATTGTATCAAGTCCATCTCAAGTCATATATATGGATATATCAAAAGCTAAGACACATTGTAGGTCTCACAGAACAGCATAGTAAATACCAATGATGTCAGTAATGGGAGGATGCTGGACCTATTCCTGACAGTGTACTACTGTACTTGGTCATTCCACCCTACCAACATTAGATGATGTACTGCTACATGTCCCAGTGTCTTCTTGATACACTTTCAAACCACTGATGTGTCCAAAACTCTAAAGTAGTTGATGAAATATCTCGACTTTGTTGCTATACTATATGAATTTATTGATGATGAAATCAACAATAGATTTTCAGCACTTCTAGTGAAATTTCTTTTGTTTACTGAGGACAGACTCAATGTCAACAAAAATTAAGGAAAAATATGATGGCATCCTCAAACCAAGCCATTCATTTGGACTAGTACTGATGTTTACTGTTCCTGATAATTTGCCTAAATACTGGACGAATAATGGACGCATATCTTTACCACTTCTGGTCATATAATGTCTAACCGTAAATCTTACTTCAAAAGCCTTTAGATATTAAGAAACAGCTTTACTCAGACAAAAACCTTTAAATACATTTAAGCTTATGTTCATGACTTCACAAGCAGGCATTAAACCCTTCTGAATACAATGAACTTGGTAGACTGCATCATATTAGAACTAATTCAGCACACTGAGAGATAACATGAACTTGATGAAGTCAATTCTTTGTTGATGAACATTATATCTCAGACCAGCTAAAAGAACTATCATTCAATGATGCCACCTTGGCTTCCACTCCTGAAGACTGTAACTATGTCCATTCTAAGTTATAAGATGGAAAAAGCTCTTGTTTTTGGTGTATATACCTACAAGAAGCAATATCTTGAAAACTTTGGTTTCTCCACTGTCACAACAGTTTTGCAGGCTCCAATTTGGTCAAAGAGAGGAGCTTACTGAACGAATCAAAATAATTCTACATATTATCCACTAGATGTCACCTTTGTTTAAAAAGAATTATTACAAAAAATGCTGATGATGCCAAGGCTACAAAAATGTGTGTCATACTTGACAAGAGAACACATGGAAAAGACCGAATACTTTCTCCAGAATTGGGCAGAGCTCCAAGTGTCCTGAGTTATTGTGTCGGAATGACAGTAAACTTCACTGATAAGATCTAGAGGTATACAAAACATATGTGTGGTGGGTCAAAACGAGGTGACAAAGAATCCATGGTCAGGGTTTTGGTATTGGTTTTAATGTGGTATATCATGTAACAGATTGTCCTAGCTTTATCACACGACACGGTAACATTCTCTGTGTGTTTGATCCTCATTGTCGTTATGGTTCCTGGAGCTGATAAAAATATGTCCTGGACAGAAGATACAATGTGATGATAACTTTTGGAAGAATATGTCTGATCTACAAAGGTCTACTTACAAGATTCCCTTTCTGAACAATTATCATCTCTAAGAAAAGGATCATTCTTTCGGTTTCCATTGAGATCCACAGCCTCTGAAATTGTGAGGAGGATTCATTAGTGAACTTTTAACTTCTGAAATCATGGAGAAGAAACTTGTGAATTGGGCCCATCAAAATTAAAGATTGCCCTACTTTTTTGAATTATATTACTTCAGCTGAGTTCTATATCATTGATGCTGACACTACGAATTCCAATGTAAAGATAGGTTCAAAAGTACATCTAGATGACTCATCACATGAAGCACGTAGCAGTTTTTACCAAATCATTAGTAACTTTAAAGGACTCAATGCAACCTCAAGTTGTTACATATCCTCTGACTATGATAACAACGTATTGATGAGGAGAAATGGCTAATTCAGCAAGGAGTTGGAGACCTCCTACAAATCCTTCTAAAAAATGGACATACATCAATAAGACTTTTCCCAAACATGGCATAGCAGCTCCAATCCAGTCATATGGAATGAGATTTCATTGGTAAAGTGTTTTTGCTTTCTTCCTCTTCCAGTTCAAATTGGCACCAATCTTCCTGTCCACATTAATGGTCATTTGTTCTCAGTAGCCATCGCTCTCTCTGGAATAGTGACAGTGGAGATGATGATCAAACAAAGTGGAATTTATCTCTCTTTCAAGCTATTGTTTTCTTCTTATGTCCATTTCTTGTCACAAGCTAGAGACTACTATGTTCATCCAGAAGGTTATCAATCACTTGATGATCTATATTCTGCAGTTAATTGTTACTACAATCTATATACCATTTTATCCTGGAAACCAGCAGGAGAAACAAAATTAGCCGCATCAAACAGGTCTCAAGTACAATATCCAGACCAGAGAGTATTTTCCCAAAAACCTAATTGCAAGCAAATACTGCTCAAACTATTTAGACAAAAGCAACGAGTTTTACTGCTTAATTTTCCAAAGTTTATGGTCCACCAATGTTCCTGTACTAGCATCTGAAGTTTTCCCAGTTCACAAGAAGCTCTGTTACTTTGTTTTAAATGGCATTTACTCACAATGATGATAATCCCATTAACCAAGCATATTTCAAAACTAAGATGGACAAAAAATTAGAGCAAATCCTAAGAAATATTGGTATGATACTGACTTATGCTCCACATGAGCTCTATAATCATCTGAAAGAATTCAACCCAGCCATAGCAGATAATGAGGTCTGTTTTCAATTACTACACTACATTTTATTCTCATATCATAGTAGTTACCCTATCTCAATAGAAGAGACTCCTTTAACTCAATAGAGAATTTCTGTATATTTCTAAAGCATCTGCTGAAGGTTTTTATTAAAGACTCAGTAGCACAATGTTTATTTCCTTGTTGTCCTTTTGGTTATCCACTACTGCTGACAGCTGATGGTAAATTGAGATTGTTTAATGAACACAGACAAGGTTTTGTGTAGCAAGTTCTCATCTTCTTTACAAAGTCAGCTTCATTGTTTCTACATCCAAAGATATTGGATAAATTTCCAGCCTATGTATTAATTATTTTTCTATCTGCCAAGATGTGTCATTCAGTTATCATTGATAATATATGAGAAAAATTATAGTCCTCTTCTTCAGAATTCTGGAGGTAGTCAATTACAAATCTGTTCTTGATAACGATGCATTAAAAGAATTATGGTTATGTATGACAAAAGAATCAAATCTTTGAACACCATCAAGATGAGCTTCTTAAGTCATGGGCATTAATACCAAGTACAAGTGAAACTCTTTACAGCACAGCGTTCTCCAATTCTTCCTCTTGTGACTCCATCAGATTGTTACTGAGTTACAATTCACAGAGACTTTTTCAAAAGCTTTGCTTACCTTGGTATTCCTATCTTGAACTCAGAAATCAGCAAAGCAACCTAAAAAATATTTGTCCTCAGATGACCAATTATAATAGAGTTCTTGCTGTGTTGTTTCATATGCATGCCAGAAAAGACATACTGAATAATTTAAAAGATCCAAAGGAGACAGTTTGCACATTTTATTTAAGTACTTCAGTAGGATTAACTTCAGCATGATTATGATAGTGTTATTCATATTACATCATTACCTTTATTTGAGACCATATGTGGACATTTAACAAGTATTTGTGGTAAGAAAGTTTGTCTTTGGCCAGCAGATGGATTTTGTAAAGCTGGCTATGAAAAGTGGGCTCCAATAGATGGGACAGTCTTTCTTGATCCCAGAGGTACATGGGAGAAGCCTTTGCAATGATATTTCAAATCTTGGGGGTGAGGAACTAGAAAAAAAAATATTTATGCTGACATAATTTTTCCAATATTTCACCAATTGTTGTCAAAGGAAAGGGAGGAGCACTTGAGGTACATCAAAGATGAAATGTATCAAGATATTGTATATGAAAGTGAAAAAGGAGAAAATGCTGCAAGTATATTTTTAATAAATTAAAAGCATTAAAATGCCTAGAATCAAAGAATGAAACTCTTTATTCAATTACAAAATTTTCAGACCACACAGCTTCCATTTTCACATTATTCCCAGTCATTTTGATTTTGTTCCTGAGGAATATAAGAAAGATGAGTGGTTAGAATTTTTACGTGGACTTGGACTCAGAGTTACCACTACTTGTGAAGAATTCAAAACATTTTGTGAACTTGTTTCACAAGGCCAACACTCTGATCTTGTGAAAGTATCCGAAGTCCTTGTCAACTATTTATTTTCAAAGTCAACACACAAGAATGGCATGATAATGACAGTTACCTTGCTGAAATTGGAAACATCAGTTTTGTTCAAGTAGATCTTTTAAATAGCTTAAGATGGATCAAAGCTCCTTGCCAACCATCTTGTTATTTTTCACAACAAAATGTTGGTCTGACTAAGCTGAATGAAGCTGTTATATATGATAGTGCACCTTTAGTATGGACAGTTAAACCAGTAGTGTCTTTACCAAATATGGATTATCTCAAGCAACAAGAGTATGATAACTTCCTCAACAAACTTGGAATTACAACAAAATCCAGAAGTTAATGATGTCTACACAAACATTCTCAATGTTTCTAAACAGGTTTAGCAAATTTCAAACTTTTCAACAAGTATGACCCAAAGTACATTTGTGATATCAAAGATCAAGACAAACTCACCATTACTGATGTCATAGTTAAGAGCCTACAGTATCTCTTTGAGAGGAAAACTAACGATCTACTACAGAATCTTCATATGATTCCTTGTATTCCTGTCCAAGCTATATTTCTACTACTGAATACTATATAACACAGCCAGTTCTTGTAACACCTATACAAGTGGTGAGGTACCTATCACCAGATGATAAAGACTTGTTTCCATATCTTCATAGTCTACCAACCTACTTGAATATTATCATGAAGAACTTGACATTATGGGAGTGTGTCAAAATATCAGTATTGCAACATACAACATTTACTGGAAACAATGTATTTACAATTTAATGATAGTGAACTTGATCCAAATAGTGAAGCTTGTGTGCAAAAAGCTATCACGAAACTTTATATACTTCTTAAAGAGATATCTAAACCTCAAGTGATTAAGCCTCTTTACTTACCAGCATTGCTTGCCTCAAGAAATAACCGATATTCTTTGAAAGATTCCACTAGTCTTGTCTTCATTGACTCAAATCGTTACCAAGATCAAGATTTGACTTTTATTAATACACCTTACTCACTGTTTCAACTTCCATCTGATACTAAAATGTCTGTTGCCTCCAAACAGTCAATGGCCATATTACCTACTATTGCTAATAACAAGAATATTTGTCTGCTACTACCAAATGAGGTCAGGCTAAAGGTCTTTCCTTTGCTGTACTGAAAAATCCTTATTCGTTGTGAATGTCAAGATAACAGTCCACTCAAATTTCATTTGCAGAAATTAAAAATCTTGTACCTTCATTAAATGAGGTACTGCCAAAAATATTGTCAGCTCATTATGAAAGTGCTATGATGACAGTTGATGACACAATTATTAAATTCACTTTCACTCTTACAGAATTGATCAAATCTGTACCTGTGGTTGTTATTCAAGACCTTAGGTCAAAGATTTTGTTAATGTCTGAATATCACATTGGCAGTATGAAAGTTCAATTTTTGCTTCAGAAGATGATGATAATTATACTCTTTTTGTTGATGTTGAATCATCTAGTGGTTATTCTTTACAAAGAGAACTAGCAAGAACTCTCTGCATTGAAGTGGCTCGTATTCATAATGTAGATTTAACAACCTACTTAAAGTTTGTAACACCAGTTTGTGAATGTTTTACAAACTCAATGTCTTAATGACTTAAATCCAATTCTTGAAAAGTACATCATAAAAGATCAAGGTAATACTATCTTTGTTGGCAGGATGGAAAGAGAGGAATATGTACCTCATGGCATTTTACTTTGTATTAGGAATGCATTAAATTAAACACGATGAATGTCTATGTATGATTTAAACAGAAATATAATTTAAATATTAGGTTTACATGATCTACAAGACAAGGTAAAAGTCTCTACTAAATTCATTGATAAGTGTATACAATGTGACTATTGGAATTACACTAACATATCAGGTAATCTATACCTATCATATGTACTACTTTACTAATGAACTGTTAATATTGTATAGACTCATTTGAAGGAATGGTGACAATAGGAAAGAAGCTTTGTCTCTACAATGCTCATACTGAACATGAGTTAATATTGGAACAATGTGGGTTTAAGACTTGTCATCCCTGGAGAGGTCATTATACCAGTAGAGTCTATATATGAAGTAGCTGCTCAAGGTTTGTGGGGTGCAGGCAAATTTGTGTTCCCTGAAGGTACCACACTTATCAGTGGAGTATGTTTATATATCAGTATCCAGCTCCTCTGAACTCAATAAACCAGTTACTATTGAGTTAATGCATTGTGCTCATATAACTGATGAGAGACAGACACAATATTTGTCCTTTGTTGCTGCTAAATCTGGTCCACCTTTTAAGTTTGACTACCTACCAGGAGGATCATTCTCCTCTGAGTCTCAATGTGGTACTATATCTCTCAAGCAGTTTTCATTATTAGCTATAGTTAACTAGTTGTCAGTGGTGCTGCTTTACTAGCATTAGGACATCATCTAATAAGAGGACAATGGTATGGAAGTTAGAGTTATAACTATTTAATTTTATTGTATTTGTATTTTAGGTGATAATGTTAAACTTCCCAACTGTTACTATCAAGCTTATGTCTTCTATAAAAGTATTAATACTAAAACATGGAATATGAATTTTGCTATTACTCAAGATTCCAAATACTCTAAAGTATAAACATCTCTTTAAATTTCAATATCTAATCATTTTCCAAAATATAGCATATTCATGAAGTGACATCTTTTAAGAAGTTTGGAATAGAAGATTGCAACTTCAGATTTCGTTTTTCTGCAAAGACATATCCACCTGGAGAGTCTGAGGTATTAGATGATAGAGAGGAAAAGATAATTAAGTTAACAGGATTCCCTGCTGATGAAGTTTTGATCAAAGGTTGGAGAGTGGAGCCTCAACGCATCCCTCCTCTTGTAAGTGATATACCGTAATGTTGAGTAGATACTTTGTCAACAAATTAGAGCAGCTATGAACTGAAAAGCACAATGCATATAATATCAATGATTTATACTGTTCTATAGATTAACAAGAATGATGTTGATGACTTTCATGCTTCAAAGAGTGCAAATTCTCCTTATATTCCTGTATTAATAGTTGCTGATCCAGATTGTAGTAATTTTAAGGAACAGCTGCAATATCCTCTTAGCATTGAAGGGATTGAAGTCACTACTGCTGATAGTAGTCAACCTAAAATAGTCCTTTATAGAACATATACTCACTGTAAGTCTAATGATCTGGAATAGTAATATGTTGAATTCTCAGTTGTTAGCATATGTTATGTAAGTAGGGTTATATCATAGTACTTCTTTTCATGCAGGTCCATCAATTGCTTACAAAGAACAATCAGATAGTATTTCACAGTCAACATCAGGTCTGTTAAAATGGCATAGATGTATAATTTAAAAAAAGAAACATTTTATTTAATATGCTTTGTCATTGTCTTTTATTCTATGCACAGCACTTGACAAAGAACTCAATTCATCAGAGATATTCCAATCTTACAGTGCTGATCTTATTACATCCATTGCCTCTGATCTTGAACGGATAACTGACAGACTGTTTTGCTGATAATATAATAGGACAATCTATAGTACAGTTTAACAACTGTGGGAAGTGAGAGTAATTACTCTAAAGCTAGAAAAGTAGTCCATGAACTATATAGTCAATTACAAGCTCACAGTGAACCAAAGCAATATCTTGGTAAGATTTGTCATGTACTGTTAAAACAAGATGATCAAAGGCTAAAAGAAATTGCTAAAAATATTAAAGAGAAGTTAATGTGTGTTTTTTCTATTAGAGTTGTTATAATATACACTCAAACCACATTATTATCTTATTAATATCTTGTTAACAATATAATTATGTTTTAATATGCATTTTCCTTTACGACATGCCTACAGAATTTATTAACTTGTACAGAATATTAGTGAGTTTGACTAGTTTAAATATCAAATACAGTTTTTTAAGTACATGCATTCTTTGTTTATTAACCACATTGTTTGAACTTCACTTTTACAATGTCTATTGTGTAACTATAATACATTTTACAAAAATGTTTTTAATATAAACCAAAAATATTCTAATATCAATAGTTAATGTCTAATTATAAGTTCTTGTAAATTGAGGCAATGTTCTCGTAGATTGGAGACACTGATACCTCTTTAAATAGCTTTGTTGTATAGCCCAATGAAACAGTCATAAAAATTTAGCAAGTTAATTTATCTGAAATTGTGAATGAACCAAGTGACTTACAGCTGAAGTCATGGAGAAAATACTTGTGAATGAGCGCATCAATTAAATATGCACTGCTTTATTAAATTACATAATTCATTTAAGTTCTACAAAATTGATACTGCTTCTTGTGAATTAATATTCCAATATAAGGCTAGCGATAAAGTATGTCCAGATGACTCACCTTTATATACTCGTAGCAGTCTTCATGACATCTTTGGCATTGCTGCTATGTTTATTCATTACAACCAAGGTCTCAAAAGCTACAATAATATATAGAATATTAATTGTGGTTACAAAGGAGAATATATGGTCGTACTTGAAGATGTTGGTGATTACAACTAAAACTTGTACTACAATGCTATTTTTATAAACAAATTTTATTAGAATAAAAGGATTGTACATAATTGTTTTAGTTATAAAATGATTGTAATAGGTATGATAAATAGTGCTGTTTTAGTTATAGTTTCATTTTGATATACATATGCAAAAATTTTAGCTATTGTTTCAGTTTCAATAATGTCTGAAGAATTCTTTTAGTTTAGTTAATTTAAGTGAATTTTTTTCAAAAGAGTACTACATGTCTGGATAAATTATTGCCAACCTGTCTTTGTCTATTGCAAGTAATTTTGTAAATGTTTATGTGTTTTGTAAGCATAATATTTAGTATACTAAAATACTTTACTCCTTACTAAAACTATATTTTATTTTTGGTATACCAAAACAACACTACTATGATGAGATAATTAAGACAATCTCTAAGTTAGTCTCCACTAACTCGTCTTTATCTCATAATGCAGGTAATGAAGTCAGATCTATAAGTTTCAAATTATGACACATGCAAAAAAACAAATCTCATAAAGTAATTGTAATCAATGCTGTCCACTTCTGGGATTTTCATTAACACTGGATCTTTAGAATGTTTTTGATAGCCTTGTACAATGTGAAGTTAACTTTTGGACACACCCTGCTGATAGTTCTTTCAGCAAACAATGGCACTAAGTATGGTGGATGACTATATATACATGTACACAAGTAATAAAAACATTTGATAGTAAATGTTGAGATGACAATGACGAAAACTACAGAAACAAGGTAGGAAGAAAAATAAACATAACAAATCCATATAACAAACATCTCTACATAAGTGTCAATCAACTTACCATGTATATGATGATAGTAAATTAGTATACAAATTACAGTGTCATGAGATATCACTATGCTCTCCTGTTTTCTACAAAGTAGGACAGAATAGCCCCAGTCGGATTTAGAGTTATGGAATGACAAATAAAGCATATTTTTACTTTTTTTATAATCAGTTTGTGTCATGAGATCACTATATATATAACACTCTCGTGATCAAGTCGGTGTTTATAAAATAAATAAATTATTTTACAGGTAGGGAAGTTTACTCCGTAGAGTGGTACCCCATAATCAAAACTATGCCTATAGAGTAAACGGCCAATTATCGGACACGCCCATCAATCGGACGCGCTAGCACTAACATAGTACATCCTCCAGACATTCTTTTACTATTTCCAGGTAGAACTGAAAGAAGCAATATAGTATCCACGATATTGAAATGAAATAGCTCTGGGTGCCAGAGATAAACGCTTTCAAACCCTAATTTTCGGACTGCCCCTTGTTCGGACAAAAACTCCAAATGACGGACATGGACTTTCCTCTCGCAAGGAAAGAAACAACTGCATGGTTGCTACCATCAGCAGGTAGGAATGTCATTGCACTATAACAACAGCAAACAATAATAACTCCCTTTCACTCTGTTTTTTCTGCAAAATTAGCACTAATTTGGAGGCATCTACCGTGACCAATATTCAGACACCCGATGTACGGACGGAAAACGCTTTTCTTTTTTTGCTGTCAATACCACTAGGAATTTCAACACACAAAGACGTTACAACTATAGTGGTAGGTATTATATAAAGTGTAAACAAACACTCAAATACCAAGTATAGTCTGATTTTTAACTTTTCTTCACTCCACCTTCCTACTGAGCATGCTCAGTACATCTTTTACCTTATGCTGGGAGAGTCAAGTGTTAAGTGTTAAATGTTTGCTGTCAATACCACTAGGAATTTCAACAAAAAGACGTTACAACTATAGTGGTAGGTATTATATAAAGTGTAAACAAACACTCAAATACCAAGCATAGCTGATTTTAATTATAGCTCCACTTTATTCTAATATAGTTGTTTATTTTCCTCAAAAGAAATATTAATATGTAACATTAGATAGTCATACTCATAAACATCATAGTAATTGAGCTAATACATCATTCACATTTCTTACAAATAAAAAAAAAACTCTTAGACTTGGCTTTCTGTTGTGGTATAGACACACAAATGCAATGCATCCATTCTTGGCAAAGTGAACACATAATCCAAGTACTAGCACGAGGATGAGCACAATTACCACTAAGACAAGAATCTAACACATTAAAAATAGTATGAAGTTACTAAAAGTTATTACCAGTATCACTAGTATCTCTACGAGTTCCAGTTTCATTACTTCTTACAATAGTATCAGTAGCACCTAATGTTAATTATATATACAATATTAGCATCTAGTTATTAAAAGTTATAACCTGTCTCAGTATTACACCTTTGTCCTCTACGAGTTCCAGTTCCATTACTTCTTACAATAGTATCAGTAGCACCTAATGTTACAGTTATATATACAATATTAGTATCTAGTTATTAAAAGTTATAACCTGTCTCAGTAATACTCCTTTGTCCTCTACGAGTTCCAGTTCCATTACTTCTTACAGTAGTATTAGTAGCTCTTAATGTTACAGTTATATATACAATATTAGTATCTAGTTATTAAAAGTTATAACCTGTCACAGTATTACTCCTTTGTCCTCTACGAGTTTGCAGTTCCATTACTTCTTACAGTAGTATTAGTAGCTCCTAATGTTACAGTTATATATACAATATTAGTATCTAGTTATTAAAAGTTATAACCTGTCACAGTATTACTCCTTTGTCCTCTACGAGTTGCAGTTCCATTACTTCTTACAGTAGTATTAGTAGCTCCTAATGTTACAGTTATATATACAATATTAGTATCTAGTTATTAAAAGTTATAACCTATCTCAGTATTACACCTTTGTCCTCTACGTGTTCCAGTTCCATTACTTCTTACAATAGTATCAGTAGCACCTAATGTTACAGTTATATATACAATATTAGTATCTAGTTATTAAAAGTTATAACCTGTCTCAGTAATACTCCTTTGTCCTCTACGAGTTCCAGTTCCATTACTTCTTACAGTAGTATTAGTAGCTCCTAATGTTACAGTTATATATACAATATTAGTATCTAGTTATTAAAAGTTATAACCTGTCACAGTATTACTCCTTTGTCCTCTACGAGTTGCAGTTCCATTACTTCTTACAGTAGTATTAGTAGCTCCTAATGTTACAGTTATTTATACAATATTAGTATCTAGTTATTAAAAGTTATAACCTATCTCAGTATTACTCCTTTGTCCTCTACGAGTTCCAGTTCCATTACTTCTTACAGTAGTATCAGTAGCTCCTAATGTTACAGTTATATATACAATATTAGCATCTAGTTATTAAAAGTTATAACCTGTCTCAGTATTACTCTTTGTCCTCTACGAGTTGCAGTTCCATTACTTCTTACAGTAGTATCAGTAGCACCTAATGTTACAGTTATATATACAATATTAGTATCTAGTTATTAAAAGTTATAACCTGTCTCAGTATTACACTTTGTCCTCTATGAGTGGCAGTTCCATTACTTCTTACAGTAGTATCAGTAGCACCTAATGTTACAGTTATATATACAATATTAGTATCTAGTTATTAAAAGTTATAACCTGTCTCAGTATTACTTCTTTGTCCTCTACGAGTTGCAGTTCCATTACTTCTTACAGTAGTATCAGTAGCACCTAATGTTACAGTTATATATACAATATTAGTATCTAGTTATTAAAAGTTATAACCTGTCTCAGTAATACTCCTTTGTCCTCTACGAGTTCCAAGTCCATTACTTCTTACAGTAGTATCAGTAGCATCTAATGTTACCAGTTATATATACAATATTAGTATCTAGTTATTAAAGTTATAACCTGTCTCAGTATTACACCTTTGTCCTCTATGAGTTCCAGTTCCATTACTTCTTACAGTAGTATCAGTAGCACCTAATGTTACAGTTATATATACAATATTAGTATCTAGTTATTAAAAGTTATAACTTCTTTGTCCTCTACGAGTTCCAGTTCCATTACTTCTTACAGTAGTATCAGTAGCTCCTAATGTTACAGTTATATATGCAATATTAGTATCTAGTTATTGAAAGTTATTACCTGTCTCAGTATTACTCTTTTGTCCTCTCTGACTCATAGTAGTACAAACTAAAGTATTGAAATGTAAAAATAAAGGATTATTTTTTCTTACTTTTATGTTTTTTCTTCAGCTTTTCTTCTAAAATCTTTCGTTTCTCCTCTTGTTTACGCTGATGCTCAATTTTTTCTCTCTTCTTTCTGCTTCAAGGCTTCTGCTTTTTTCCTTTCTTTCTCATTTATTTCCTTTTCTACATTCTTCACTGGTCAACACACGTGCATTTGACTTTGCTGTAATTTTGGAATTACTCTTTCAGGAGGCATTGCAGCAATTAGCTTAGACACTACTGAATGAGATGAAGGTTGTAGAACTGGTGTAGGAGATGAAGGTGCAGGTGCTGTTGCTCCATTCTGAAGTGACAACCAATAATTGTATCTGGAATCAGTTTTGATGTTATATCCTTCTGCCTTACGTCGAGAGAATCTCACTATCTCATCATGAGTAAAGGGTTGGTGTACAGTGTCAGAAGACTGTGATGACAACTAGAGTTGTGTATAGTAATGACTCTTCAAGCACTGTATAATCATTTTCTGACTCAACAGACATTGACTCATCACTTTGAACATTATCATAAGGAGTTGAGACAGGAGTAATACCCAGTAGCTGCTGATTGCAGTGAATGGCGAAGAGGAGTGAACAGTGGAATAAACTTCAGACCAGTTCATTCACACATGGTGGGGTGCTTGGGTGGACTCTTGGTTAATACTTTGAACCTAATGAAAAGAAAATAATAATAAAAGTTTAATTTGCACACCTGTCAATTGGGTAAATACCAGTAACCCTAAAACCAGATATGATATTGTGTGGAGTCATTGCTTTCATCCAAGCACAGTTAAACAACAGAGAGAATTGATATCGAGTCACAACTTTGCCAGGATATTAACCATGTATGAATGACACTCCTCTCTCCATGCTTTCTTCAGCGGACCGAATACACCTTTATCTAAAGGTTGAGTCTTGTGTGTACTATGTGGAGGAAGACAAAAGACAATAACTTGCTCTTCTGCTGCTTTGTTGACAAATACTGGTGAAAAGTGACTAGAGTGTCCATCCATGAGAAGAAGCAGTGGTCGAGCAGGAGGAGCATAAACCAAAAAGTGGCTAGTAAACCACCACTCAAAAATTTCTGCATCCATCCACCCACTGTCACTAAGACCATACATGGTGCGGGGACCTCTCCATGTGTCAAGTCAAGTTTCAACGTCTTTCTATAAAAAATGACAAGTGGTGGTAAAGCGTATCCACCTGCATTACAGCAGGATAATACAGTTATTTGACTTCTCTCAGAACTAGTGACAGATGATGGGTGCTTGTACCTTTTTTTTGCTATAACTTTTGGTGGTTTTGGATTTAAGGGAAACCCTGATTCGTCTAGATTAAAAATTTGGCATGGTCTTTCATTTATTTCGGCTTCATATATAGTTTTTTCTAGAAGATCAAAATAGTTTTCAATATTTGCATCTGATCCTCCTGTTATACGACAATGAGTAAGCATTTCTGGATTACGAAGGACAACGTCTTGTGCCTTGACTTAAAAGATTTCCACCAGCTTGAGGTTACAGTTACATCCAATACCCTTCTTATTAACTACTGCTTGAACATCTCAAGTGTTTGCTTCACACTACGCGAGTATCCAACTGAACTCATGCTAGATAAAAAGGTTACGAGCTCTTCTTCTTCACTTGGAGTTAAATAAGCCTTTGGGCCACTCTTTGCACCAAATACCACTCTACCAGTGACATAATCATGTAAGGTTGAATGTGGGATACCATACTCTTCAGCTGCTCGCCTAACAGACATACCATCATGTATAGCATCACATGCTCTTCTTAAGTTGTTACTAGTCCAGTTTCTATAGGTCTGAGGTTCGGCCAATGTCATTCTTAGTTAAAACAGTATGTGATGGTACACATGTAGATCGGAATATACGTTTCGTTCAAAGGAGCAGATAACATGCTGCAAATAGATCTAATAAGTTTATTAAAATTACACATTATCATATGGTTGATATTTTAAACACTTAAAAGCAAATAAGAGACAAAGTAATAATACAGGCTGAAGGACTACTCTGTTAGGATATTGAGGTTTCAAAAAAACTTGGCTTCATACGTTACATGTCATTCTATTAGTGTAACTTTACACATGCATGTAAAACTAGTTATAACTTACTAGAAATCCTTTGAAAGTTATAAACCCAATTTTAACACTTGACTCTCCCAGCATAAGGTAAAAGATGTACTGAGCATGCTCAGTAGGAAGGTGGAGTGAAGAAAAGTTAAAAATCAGACTATACTTGGTATTTGAGTTTGTTTACACTTATATAATACCTACCACTATAGTTGTAACGTCTTTGTGTTGAAATTCCTAGTGGTATTGACAGCAAAAAAAGAAAAGCGTTTTCCGTCCGTACATCGGGTGTCTGAATATTGGTCACGGTAGATGCCTCCAAATTAGTGCTAATTTTGCAGAAACAGAGTGAAAAGGGAGTTATTATTGTTTGCTGTTGTTATAGTGCAATGACATTCCTACTGCTGATGGTAGCACCATGCAGTTGTTTCTTTCCTTGCGAGAGGAAAAGTCCATGTCCGTCATTTGGAGTTTTTGTCCGAACAGGGGCAGTCCGAAAATTAGGGTTTGAAAGCGTTTATCTCTGGCACCCAGAGCTATTTCATTTCAATATCGTGGATACTATATTGCTTTCTTTCAGTCTACCTGGAAATAGTAAAAGAATGTCTGGAGGATGTACTAGGTTAGTGCTAGCGCGTCCGATTGATGGGCGTGTCCGATAATTGGCCGTTTACTCTATATCTTACATACGGAACCAAGCCTACGACTAGAACGTAGTGGTCTTGTAAATAGTCGCCTGTCCTGATAACTGTTTTATCTAAATAGTCTACACATCATAATTATAGTCGATCTGATACGTGAACGACAACGTCTGTAGTGTTCCTAGTCATCCGTCATGGCTAGTCCACTACAGGGAGAATCATTCGGGCAGAAGAGGCCTCCGCTTTACCAGATGATTAAAAATATTCTGAGAGAGTATCCCAGCGGACAAGTATTCAAGGTATAACTGTCTAGATATCAGTGTGGATGGAATGACAAATTATTAAAGATGATTTGAAGTAGTCAAAAGACAATATTAGATGACTAAGAACGTGCATAAATTGTAAATGTATACATGTCTATTAGTTTAGCTTTAATAGTAGATTAGTACATATACCAATGTCCCAATAACTGAGTCTTTTAAATGACTTTCTATATAAATCTTAATATAAGAGTCTACATAGTTGACCTCTGAAAGTGCACCATCATGGCGTCATCTTTATAAACTATATTACAGGAAGTCATTCAAAATGCTGATGATGCTGGAGCTACTGAGGTCAAATTCTTCCTGGACTGCCGTCAATTACAGACCCTCCCACCTGGACTAGTGACAGATACTGAGAAACATGTTGAACTATCTCGGTTTTATGGTCCAGCCTAATGTCTTTTAATAATGCACCTTTTAAGAAAGAAGACTGGGATAGTATACAAAGTCTACACCAGAGTGGTAAAGCTAAGAATCCACACAAAGTAGGAAAGTTTGGAATTGGATTCAACTCTGTCTATCACATTACTGGTAAGTAGAGTTGTTCAAGGAAATATAATGAGATTCATGAGATTAAATTCCAGTTAAGTTAAAGTTCATTAAAATTATTTCATTTGTATTCAGATCTTCCAGTAATTGTCAGTGAGGAGTACTGTGGATTCCTAGAGCCACAAGAACATATATGGAATGGTGAGTCTGGTAAAGGCTATTACTTAAAAAATCTATTAGCAAATTGTCCAGAAACACTAGCTCCTTATAAAGGCATCTGCGTTTTTCTGAATCCTTTCATGGACAAACACTTTTGAGATTTCCACTTCGTAACAAACCATCAAAGCTTTCCAAAGAACTCTATACTATATCAAAGCTTCAAGTGTGTTACTAGAATCTCTTAAAGCTGAAGCAAAATATATTTTACTTTTTCTTCGATCAGTTTGTTCCATTGAAGTGATAGAAATTTCTGTTCATAACACTCTTAAGTCAATGTTTAAAGTATGTGTTGATACTGATACTTACAATCAACACATAACTCAACAACAACAATTACTCAGTGATGTACAATCCACTTTTATAATTGATTCACTGAGTAGCGTGCGCAATGTTATTAAAAGTAGTGATCACTTCAATATTGAAGTACATGATGATAGTAGTCACAGTAAACATGAATGGATAGTAGTTAATCAGGTTGGTAGTGAGGATACAGAGGTAATGCAATTAGCAGAGAAGCAGCATGTTTTGCCCTGGGTGGGAACAGCTTTTGAAGTCAGTAGTACACCATGTTGTGGTGGTCGTATATTTTGTATCCTTCCTTTACCCATTGAAGACATAGCTCCATTAGTATTCACATTAATGGAACTTTTGCTGTAAGTAGTAATCGTCGATCTCTCAAATGGGAAGCACAAGAAAGGAAAGACGATGAAGAAAGCACTTGGAACAAACTGTTAGTAAAAAAATGTCTGCCTTCTTGTTTTGTGAATTAGTTTCACAGTTAATACAACTATGTCCTAGTAATTATACAGCTGTATATAGTTGTTGGCCAGATATAGTTCAAGTTAAAGGCACACCTTGGGATGATATGTTAGAGCCTTTTTATAGGCAACTTCTCTATAGCAATAAAGTTTTGTACACTCCAGTTTTTGGAGGACAATGGATTAGTATTAGTGAATCAATATTTGTAGATGAGAATGAAGTAGTTCCTCAACCTGTCAAAGAGTGTATTTTGAGATGCCAACTAAAGCTAGTTGAAGTAGACCATAACCAAATGATGGCTTTACACCACTATTGCACACATATAAAAACTGTTTTAAATCCTTCAATGGTAAGAAAGGAGCTTAAAAAGTAACTCAATTCCTATGAATTTTATATCAAACCAAGATAAACTTGCTGTTCTTGACTACTGCCTCAGTGACCACAAGTATAATGACCTTTCTGGTCTTAAACTACTTCCATTGCTCAATGGAGACTTTGTACAGTTTACACAAACCAGTTATTACTCATATGGTACTACTACATTATATATTTGTAGTAGTAGTACTCCACATACTCTTCTACCTGGTTTAGAACATATATTAGTCAGTGTCTATTCTGATAACCCAATTACTCATTCAAATTTACTTGAGCTTGCCAAAAGTGGCCAAACACAACTCAAAGTGTTGGGTGTTCCTGAAGTAGCTGACTTATTATCACAGTCTAATCCTGAGTCTTGGTCTGATGAAGAACTTGCTTCTTTTTGGCAATGGCTACATGATAAAGAATTGTCTTATTCTATCAAAAGCAGATTGTACCAATAAAGCAGTTGTCAGGCCTCACTACAATAATGCCTTTAGCCAAACAAGGTGGTGTAGTATATGTTCCTCCTTATTTCCCTGTATCTTCAACATTACTCGCAGCCCTGGAGAAGTGTGGTATTAAACTAGCTAATGCTCGAGACTTTCCCTATTTAGTTCATAATCATCTGACTCAATATTTATACCAGTTTAATCCAGATGATATACTAGATGCAATGCAAGGCTTTAGTTTGGGAAATGTAAAGTTTTCTAATAAAGAAGCAGAAGCTTTACAAACATTTCTATCATCTAGTACATTGTCCACAGTAGCTAGAGTTAATACAGTCTGTACATTACCTATATTTAGTGTTCATTCAAGACACTACAGGTTGTTACTCTATAAACTCTATTAAAAACACATATACTGTGATCATAAAGCTATTGCAGAGAGTAGGTCATTTGATTTGAGAATAGACCTACTTTCAACCACTCCTTTAGTTATTAGCAGATATAGCAATGACACAAATATATTAGTAAAACTTTCCAAGCATGTTAAGTTAATAATGAAAAAGAGAATATCTCTTACACATTGTTTTTAATCAGATTAGAAACAACCAGTTCAATATTAGTAATGTGGTACCTTTTATGACAAGTATACTTGATAGCTTTGATAGTATGAGAAGGAAATATCCCAGCTTATTTGAGCAATTCAAAAATGCCATATCAACTTTGCCATTTATACCAGTCTCTTCATCAACAGTATTACAAGCTCCATGTAATCTTTTTGATCCTCAAGATGCTATGTTAAAAGAGTTATTTAGAGAACAATCAGTGTTTCCTGGACCTAAGTTTTCTTCTTATCTCTATGTTTTACGACAGTGTGGTTTAAAGTCTATTACCTCTATCACAGCTACAGATATATTACAGATTATAACAAGTGTTCAGGTGTATTCAGGAACAGGTTTAGCTACATCTAATGATGTAAACATTTCTAGAATAGTAGCAGTTTTTCACTATCTCAGGAAGTACCCACAAGCACTTAATGAAAGAGTTGTTAGTAAGTGGAAGACATTATAATCTACAAACAGCTTTAATCCATCAGTTTCCAAAATTGTTTGTTGGTTACCAGTAGTTAGTGATCCTCCTCAAGACTACCCTGGTTGCTTACAATGGGTAGGCAGTTCCTTTTGTCAAACATTAGCATCAATGAAATATACTCCATTAATAGTCCTATCACAAAGCACATGCTCATCACAATTACCAATGATAGCAGGATCACAAGCAATTTTTGTAGAAAATGTACCATCACAAATTGCCCAAAGCCTTTGTAGTTCTTCTCAAATTATAGTAGCTGCAGCAGCCATAGCTCATTTTAAAGAGATAATCAAAAATGAGGATAAAATAGAGTCTGATGTATTAGATCAGTTATCATATCAGACCTACAGTTACCTTCAAAATAATATAGCATATTGTGACAAGAAGACCTTTGATGATATAGAGAATTGGGTATGGATGGAGAGTGAATCCACATTTATCAGCTCTAGTATGGTAGCTATTAGAAGTAATCCTACCTTCAGGCAAAATCTAGAGCCTTTTGTATTCACTTTATCAAACAGATTGCAAAAATTTAATGAACTCTTTTCTAAATGTGGAATTCATCCACAAATTACTACAAATCATATACTTTCTGTACTCCAATTCTATTAAAGATAGACCAGATCAAATTAGTACAGAAGAAGCATGGTCATTAGTAAAGGCAATATTAGACTGGGTAGTAGATGATCCATCAAGAATGAATGATGGAAAATTGTTAGTACCAGTACAGAGTGACTCATCTTATCCACAGCTTCAACCTATTGAGGTAGTTTCATACACAGATAACATAATGCTTCTTAACATTGCTATGACTTCAGATGAAGAGTATATGTTAGTTCATGATAGCGTAGCCTCATCTTGCTCCACAACTTGGTCTAAGTCCTCTCAGTGATCATCTTGATATCACAGAGGATGTATTTTGAAGATGCTGGTCAACATGAACCTCTTATCACTCGTCTTAGTAATATCTTGAAGGAATACAAAGATGGTCTGACTATTATTAAAGAAATGATCCAAAATGCTGATGATGCTGAAGCCACAGAAGTCAACATTCTCTATGATGCTCGTCACCACATGACAAAGAGGCTCTTATTTGATGGAATGGCTGATAGTCATGGTCCAGCTTTAGTAGTTCATAATAATAGTACTTTTACAAATGAAGATTTCGAAAACATTACAAATTAGCTGGTGCTACAAAAGCTAACAACCATTAAAGATTGGTAAATTTTGGTGTTGGTTTTTGTTCAGTATATCACATCACTGATGTCCCTTCATTTGTGAGTGGAGAGTGGCTTTATATATTTGACCCTACTCTCCAGTATCTTAAAGGCATAGTTCGTAATGAGAACAGACCAGGTAAGAAGGTGAAGTACCTATCAAAGTTTGTATCTCAGTCTGAACAACTAGTACCATATGAAGGGTTGTTTGGTTTTAAAGGTTCTACTGTATACAATGGTACTATGTTTCGGTTTCCTTTTAGAAGAAGTCCCAGTCAAATTAGTTCTACACTCTACAATGGGGACATGATATCACAACTCAGAAAAGACTTAACAGATAATGGTTCTAAGTTACTACTGTTTTTTACAACATGTAAAAAGAATTACATTTAGTTCAATTGACAGTTATAGTAGTAAGCCAAAACTTCAAGTATTGATTGAAATGAGCTCATTAAGTAGTCAAAAAGAAATTAAGTGCATTATGACTAAGATATCTGAGCAAAAAGATCTTATGGAATATTGGTTAGTTTCAAACCACAAGGACGAGAGCTCAGACACAATCTTATCAAATGAATTCAAGTACAGCATCTGTAGCCTGTCAACTTATTAAAGCTGATGAACCTGATACCTTTAGTTGTAAACAGATAAAAGGGTCTGTATTTTGTTTTCTTCCATTAGCAGTACCTAGTACAGGACTACCTGTACATGTAAGTGCTAACTTTGCTGTTATGAGTAACAGACGTGGTATCTGGACTAGTTCGGAAATGGCTACTGATTCAAGAGAATGGTGGAACCAAAAGTTAATGGCTACTATGATTTAGTGATTACTAACCAAGTACTGGAATGTCATCTTTTGAAATGACTGGCCTTTGAACACCAAAGACATCCATGGGTAGCTAAACAACATTGTTTGAGAAAATTAATGGAAACTACTTGAAAAACTATAACAAAGGCTATATGGTTTATTGAACAAATCAGGCTCTTAAAACAGTATGTAGTACATAAAAAAAACAAAAAACAATTTTTATTTTTTAAATCTCTGATGACTTTAACACTAAACTTATTGTACATCAGGTCAATATGAGTTTTATCTCTTTGGCCTTTGAACACTAGATTACAATCAAGATTCCATGGAGAGTATGAACTCAACATTGTATGAGATGATATCAGAGAATACTCTTTTTCATTCTACTTCTACAAACAGTGGTTAACACTAGCAGAGTCTAAGTTCATCTCTCCTGGTCTATTTAACAAACCAGGCTTAACAAATGATGACATATTTAGTTGCATTTTTAAAGCTGTTAATATGCTCCAAATTTCAGTAGTTTTTCTTGCCTCATCTTTATATGCATCAACTACAACAACAACATGACATAGAGATGATTTATGAAAATGACTTTGCAAATATGTTTTTCCCAATATTGATTCCTTTAACTCAGCAGTTGATGTTCGTAATGACATTTTATCACTTATGTTATCAACTATTGCAGTTGAACAAACACAATCAAAACAAAGCTCAATATTAAACCACACCTTCAAATAATCCATGTATTCCTGTTTCTCCACAAGGTAAGAAGTTAAAACTAGCTAATGAACTTGTTTGATCCATTAGCATTACAAGATTTGTTTGATCCAGAAGATGAGATGTTTCCATTGCCAGATTTTTTATAGCAACAGCTTAATTCGTCAAGCTATGTGGGATCTTGGTTTGATATCATCAAATTTACCTTACTGTATTATCAATGAAAGTGCTAAAACAATTAATTCTCTTTTTGCTAAGAACAACTCTAATGCTCTTGTCAGAGTTAAGCTAATCATTAAAACCATTGAGGAAAAATCTGATAGTGCACTATTGTCTGAACAATGTAAGAAAGCAAAACTTGAAACACTTAAAAATATTCAATTTCTTCCAATTGTTTCAAAACCAGATCACTACATTTTACCTTGGAAAGGTGAACAACATCATTTATTAAGTCCATCTCAAGTCATATGTATGAATATATCAAAAGCTACAGCACTTGTAGGTTCACAGAAAGCCATAGTAAATACTAGAGATGTCAGACATGGAGGATGTGGCCATATTCCTGACAGTGTACTTACTGTACTGGGTATTCCAACCAGACCATCATTAGATGATGTACTGCTACATTTCCAGTGTCTTCTTGATACCTTTCAACCAACGATGTGTCAAAACTCTAAAGTAGTTGATGAAATATCTCGACTTTGTCGATACATGTATCAATTTTTAGATGACGAAATCAAGTTTGAAAAAAAGCGAACTGAGCCTCCATTAAGCTTTTGTGTAACTCACGTTTTTCTATTACTACAGAAGTATCTTCAATTTCAACATATGTTGAAAAAAAAAATTGACAGAATTTCAAACCAAGCCATTTATTTGGACTGGTACTTGTTTTGCTGTACCTGATAATGTTGCTAAACACTGGAAAAATAATGGACCATACCTTTTTAAGCTTCCTGATATACTTTCAGAACGTAAACTTTTAGTCAGTGCATTGCAAGTTAAAGACAGCTTTAATGCAGAAAAATTATTAAATAATTTTCAATGCATGCTTGATGACCATCAAGCAGAAGTACCTTTAGAATATTATGAGCTTGTAGACTGCATAGTATTAGAACTAAATTCAGCACCTGGAGAGGTAACACAACTTGATGAAATCATTCTTGTTGATGACCATTATATACTAAGACCAGTTAAAGAACTATCATTCAATGATGCACCTTGGCTTCCCGCTCCTAAAGACTGTAACTATGTCCATTCTAAGTTAATAAGAGAAAAAGCTCTTGCTTTTGGTGTAAAACCCATAAGAAACAAATTTCTTGAAAAGTTTGTTTCTCCACTGTCACAACAATTTGGAGGCTCAGAATTTGGTCAAAGAGAAGAGCTTACTCAAAGAATCAAGAATATTCTACATGATTATCCACTAGATGTCACTTTTTTAAAGAATTATTACAAAATGCTGATGATGCTAAGGCTACAAAAATGTGTGTCATACTTGACAAGAGAACACATGGGAAAGACCAAAATACTTTCTCCAGAATGGGCAGAGCTCCAAGGTCCTGCACTATTAGTCTGGAATGATAAAGACTTCAATGATAAAGATCTAGAGGGTATACAAAAAATTAGGTCTTGGGTCAAAACGAGATGACACAGAATCTATTGGTCAGTTTGGTATTGTTTTTAATGTGGTATATCATGTAACAGATTGTCCTAGTTTGATCACACGAGGTAATATCCTCTGTGTGTTTGATCCTCATTGTCGCTATGTTCCTGGAGCTAATCCATTACATCCTGGACGACAATATGATAATCTTGATAGTAAGTTTTGGACTAATATGTCTGATCTTCAAAGTGCATACTTGCAGAATAATTTAACAAATCATCCTTCATATCTTAATGAAGGTTCTCTCTTCCGGTTTCCATTAAGGTCTACAAAACAACAAATTATGAACTCAGATATTGTAGAGAATAAAAGTATCACAGGAACCACTCACAGCTGATGTAATGGAAGAGAAATTAAATGAGTGGGTACCTCAAATTGAAGATGCTCTTCTTTTCCTCAACCACATCACTCAGTTTGACTTCTATGTCATTAGTGATAAACATGAGAGCAGTTTCAAACTTAGAGTTAGTTACAATCTTTCTATGAATGAGCATGCTTTGGTTAGTCGCAGTGACTATCAGTCTCATTTAAGTCAATTTAAAGAGTCATATGAGCCACATGTGGTGACATATCCACTGACAGTTTCTAGTAAGATAGATAAGAGTATGGTAGAATTGTCATCATCAAGTCGTAATCCTTTCATTCAGACAAAGAAAGAGTGGCTAATTCAACAAGGAGTGGGAGACTTAGATAACACAAACAAAATTGGCAATTTATAAACCAAGTATTACCAAAACATGGTATAGCAGTGCCTTTAAAACCTTCTCCATTCTTTCATTCCAAAGTATTTTGTTTTCTTCCTTTACCAATTGAGTCTAATCTTCCAGTTCATATTAATGGTCAGTTTGTTCTTGGCACTAACCGACGTTCTCTCTGGAATAGTGATAATGAAGACAGTAAAACAAGATGGAAATAATGCGACTCATTGAAGCAATAGCATCTTCTTATGTTCACTTTCTAAACGAAGCAAGAGACCATATAGTCAAAATAGAAGGTTACAGTTACTCTCACCAATTTTATGATGCTGTGAATTGGTACTATAGTCTTTTTCCTTATTGGATGTCTACAAATGAAAAAAGTGTCGGTGATATCAATGTCTAGACATGATAAAGAGTCAAAACAGTCTATGACTACAAGTTTGAGCTCTAATTGGCTAATGTTGGCAAAGTTGTTTTTTACAAAGTTATGGAACAAAAACATTCCAGTTCTTATTTCTGAAGTGTATACAAATAATGAGAAAAGACAAGTTATTAGAGGCCAATGGCATCCACTCCACAATGACAATGATCCATTTCATCAGGCTTACTTTCAACCATGGGATAAAGATATTAAACCAGTTTTAAGTAAACTTGGCATGATTTTAACATGTGCCCCAAATGATCTCTACAAACATTTGAAGGAGTTTAAACCATGATAGCTAACGTGAACAGGTTTTTGCTTTCTATACTAACTTTTATTCACACATTTTATCAAAAGCTGCCCATCATTTATAAAAGACACTCCTTTTGAATGTATTGAAACTTTTTTATCTTTTTACAATATCTATTAGAAGGACCTAAACAAGTACAAGACAAATTAGTGTATGAATTTCCTAGCTCTCCATTTACCTACCCACTGCTGCTGACAGCAGATGGTTACCTTAGACAGTTTGAAGAAGGCAACAAAGTACTATGTAGTGAATTCACACAGCTCTTTGCCAATAGCTTATGTAGGTTTCTACATCCAGCATTACTAACTCTCAAGATGTCAACCTCTTACTTTTGCAACAGTTAATGATATTAACTTCCACAAAGTTAATGAAATACTAACAGAAAATCTCTCATCTCAGCTTAATGATCCTCAGGTGGATAACACAAACTGGTGTATATTACCAAAGAGTGATATGAAAATGATGTGGAAGTGTTTAATCAATGATCCAAACTTTTGTCCTTATAAAAAAACTATTCTCAATAATTGGGCACTTCTTCCAGCTACAAATCAACATTTATATTGTGCCACTCTCCAGTTATACCAGTGAGAATGTCAAGCAGTGATGATGTTATTTATCAACTACTAACTCGTCTCAGTATACCATTTCTTGATGAGACTGTACATGAAGATGCTAAACAGTTTTGTCCTGAATTAACAGATTATGATAAAGTGTTGGCTATTTTATACATGAAACATTCTCAAGATAGTGTTCTCACTAAAATCAACCTGTCTACTTCTGATATAGATACTCTTATGAAATATTTGAGTAGAACTAACTTTAGACACAACTCAACTATAATGAACCAAATCAAATCTTTGCCAATTTTTAAAAATGTCAATGGAGAGCTAATAACTACACTTCTTGGTAAGAGTGTCTACTTGTGGCCTTCAGACAACTTTTGCTTTGCAGGATATGAAAAATGGGCTCTAATTAATAATGTTGTATTCCTTCACAAACTTGGTTCTTGGAGATATTTGTGTGGTTCAGATTTACAGTACTAGGTACTATTAAAGGTGAAACAAAAATCTACTCTTTTCTTATATTTCCATGCTTTTCCAAATTAACACATCATGAAAGAAAACGACATCTGATGTATATTTAGAGATCACCTCTTTAATGATGTTAAACATGATGCAAAGTGTAGCAATGACAGACGATTTGTAGCTGCACAATTTATAGCTGACTTAAAGTCTCTTAAATGTTTGCCTGCCTCTCCCAACAGCAGCAAACTATTAACTATCGGTAGCTTTTGTGACCACAAAGTAGAAATCTTTACTACTTTTCCTGAAAAGTTTTTGTTTCTTGTTAATGAATACCAAGATGACTCATGGTTACCTTTTCTTCGTTATTTTGGGCTTCGTACTAAAGTGACTTTTGAGGAGTTTTATTCATTTTGCTAATTCTTTGCCAATATCTAACCACAAAACATTAGAGAAAGCTTCAGGTGTGCTCCTTAATTATTTGTTTTTCCAAAAAAGCAGAAGAATGGCATGAAAATCCATACTATTTGTCTCAAATAGGAGACATATGTTTTGTAAAAGTAGCCAAACTTAATGCCTTTACATGGATTAAAGCAGCTTGCCAACCTCCACAGAGTTTCTCTCATCTTGACATAGGTCTTACTAAACTCAATCAAGCTGTTGTATATGACTGTGCCTCTCTAGTGTGGACTGTGAAACCAGTGGTATGTCTTCCAGAACTCAAACTCATGACTTTTATTGAAGAAACAATTCTTTAGAACATCTTGGTGTAGTCACTGGTCCAAGTGTAAATGATGTTCACAAAATCTCATCAATATATCAAATACTGGATTAGCTAACTTTCAATTATTCTCAACATATAACCCAGATTATGTCTCAACTGATGGTAGTGATAGAGCTGATCTTGTTGATATAATTGTTGATATTATTGAGTATTTGCAGAAACACAAAGCTGATCATATTTTACAACAGCTAACTAGAACACCTTGTGTTCCAGTATCTGCTGAGCCTTTAACTGAAGATAATAATGTCATCATAAAGCCAGTTTTAGTAAAACCAATACAAGTTGTCCAATGGTTGTCATCATCTGACAGAAATAATTTTGCTCCATATATTCATTCTTTTCCACGTTGTCTAAATAAAATACGTGATGCTTTGAAAATTATGGGAATATCTGATGTCCTTAAGTTATCACACGTTCAATTTGCATTGGAAACAATGCATTTTTCATTCAAAAGAGCTATTAATCTTCCTAATGAAACAACATTACTACAAAATTTAATCTACAAACTTGATAGTCTTTTACATCATAGTGAGAAGCAAAAAGCATCCCAACAACTTCAACCTTTGTATCTTCCAGCTCAAGTTGATGCTCACAGTTGGAAGCTTGTTGAATCATCTTGTGTTCTTTTTGTTGATAGTAGCAGATTTAAAAACAAGGAAGTAAAAAAGTTCAATTTGGCTGATACATCTTATGGCATGTTCAAAATTCCACCAATAATTCCACAAACAATAAGTAGTGCTCTTGACCACACAACTTTTATCAATATACTCAATGAAAAAGATGTGTGTCTTAGACTACCAAAGGAAATTAGACCAAAAGGTTTATCACTTTATTGTATTGAAAAAATTATTGTTTGTAATCAAAGTGATCAAGAGTGTCCTCTTTCAATGCATTTTAATAAACTGAAAAAGTTGTGCCCTAAGTTCATTCATGCAATGCCCCAGTATCTAGTTAGCTCTGCACCTTCCTTGCAGAGCAGGCTACAGACTTTACACAAACTCTCTTGACATTACTTAAGGGAATGGAAGTTGTTGTTATCGGTGAACTTCAAGTTAAATTGATCTTACTTCAAGAGCATGTGTGTATTGGAACAATTTCAGTTGATTATTCCCTCCAAAAAAGAAAATGATAAATATATTATGTATGTGGACGAAACATCTACACCTAGTCCACTCTGTGGGAAGAGGTAGCACAATTTCTATGTATTGAGGTTGGACGTATACGAAATATCAATCCACTGATTTTTTTTTAAATGCAGGCAGCAAATAGCTCACTTTTTTAGCAGTACAGAGAAAAGAAGACCTTCAGTCATTAGCTGTAGGTGTTGAAGACTTGGATTTTGATGATGATGACACTGATGATGACTATGTTCCTGGAATTGGTCGGCCAATTCCACCTCAACTTATTGTAATGTTGGACAGTGATATAAATCATATATATCGTCCACAAGAATTCATTGGGTATGAAGTGGAAGAGAATTATTTTGTATGGGCTATAGTTTTGTATCCTGTGCAATCATCACAATTTGATGACCCAATAATGAAGAAATATGTCATTGCTTACAATCAGCAGGATGAAGAAGGTAAAGTGGTATCTGCTTTAGATATTTACAAGTTTGTAGATAAAGATATTGAAGTTGAAGGAGAAGGAACTGAGTTAGTTCCAATCAATAGTGCTACTGCTGCCCTACAACAGGCTAAGGACAGCAAAAGATTAAGAGACCTGAAACGAAAAATTTGTAAAGAATTGCTGTTAATATGGAAGTTGCCAACAGAAGAAGAGAAGAAGAAAGCAATACGAAGAATGTACATTAAATACCATCCAGACAAGGTTAATCCAACTGATAAGGATCTCTTTGAAGAGGTATTTAAGTTTATGCTCAGGCAAATTGACCGATTGGAGGCAGGACTACCATTAGAAGAACCTGATGATGAAATATCTCCTGATGATGAGCCTTTCTATGAACAGTCTAGTTGGCGACGATATTATGCAACATGGAATAACAATATGGAATATACTTGTAGTGGAGGAGGAGTTGGAAGATCTTTTAATTGTGGTGGTGGTGATATAAACTGGTCTACATACCTTCATCCTACACCAGACCAAAAAGAAGCAGAACGATGGTTACGTCAGGCTAGTTCTGATCTAAAAGCTATGAATATTCTTAAGAATGAGGTCATACATGACCCTATATCATGTCAAGTTATGTTCATGGCACATGAAGTAGTTGAAAAAGCCCTTAAGGCTGGTATGTATGCACTAATTGGCATTAATTCTAATAGTGAAAGTCTAACGAAACATTACCTAACAAGTCATGCACAAGCACTGTCCTCTGTTAAACCTGGTCAGTTAACAACACTACCACAGCTTGCTACTTTAATGGAACCCTTTTATCTTGAGACTCGATTCCCTAATCGTTGTCCTTATCCAAAAGCTCCTGTTGATATCCATAAGCCTGACCAAGCCTTTACAGCAGCTGAATGTGCTGAGAAAATTTTGAACTAATTGACAAAATAGTTAAGAAAGAATTATGAGCATAATATAATAATTATAATTATATTTTTAAATTACTAGCTTAAATTAATTGCAAGCAAATAGTTTCCTAAATGCTATCCTTGTCCAATGCCTCCTGTTGATAAATATAATGCCTGACCAGACTATCATGGTAGCTGATTGTGCTGAGATGGTTTTTGGACTAATCGACAAAATAGTTTAGAAACAGTTGTCAGCATAGATAGTAAATTTTTTTTTGATAATTAATTGTATTTAAAACTTCATTTTTAACATGCAATCAAGTTTTTGTTTGTGTTTACACAAGTAAATAATATTAATATATATTTGAAAAACACTATGATCATTAGTATTGATAATTATTATGCATTAAAAATTTTTGACCTTAAAAAATTTAATGATCCAAAAAATGTTTCATCAGACTTTCCTTAAGGATTAACTTCATTACAAATTATTGTGATCTCAAAAGATTCCTGCTGAAAGCTCTTATCACTTGAAATATTATAGCTATTTCTAGTGTTTGTAATTCCTTTATATATAGGCTGTGCCAGTAACTGGAAGTACTTAAGTCGTGTGTTATACTAATCCATGCTCAACATGATCAATATACAATAACATATATATCACTTTTACTGGAGACTTTCATATGTATGGACTTTCAACTACCAGACAACTAACTACCATAACTTACATGTAAAGTAATTAATGTACTGCTAGCACTATATGTGATCAATGAGGTTTACATTATAGTCTATTCTTGTTTACATTGAACATGTAAATTACTTTAATGATTTCATTTTAACACAACCAGTAATGTGTGCAGTTATGACATACCGTGTTGATAATAATACAGCTAAATTTTGGAACTGTCAAGTATATCGATTACAGACTCGTACTACATTAAGTGAAAATAATATTAAGTAATTTGGTACCATATAATTTGAAATTCAACAAGTAAGACACTACATAGCAATTCAATGATCATTTGTAATTAATTAACAAGATTGTATTATCTGAAGCAATGAACTTACTGATTTAGCTTTAGTAAAAAATTTTGTTCTATACCTCATATAATGATAAAATGTACAGCAAAACTTAAGAGGATTAAAGATATGAGATCTTTTCTTACATTTCTCATTGATCTACATTAACTACACTCTGTTAAAGAAGATCGCTCTACTAGCCAATGACCCAATACTAGTAACCAATCTGAGTAATATAATTTGGAGTATTCTTGGAGGTAAGGACTAGATAATAAAGATAGTTATGGTGTCAGATAATCTTTCCAATATTTTGTTAATTGCTGTCAAAATAAAGGGAGGAGCACTTATAGATATGAAATGTATAAATGTACAAATGCTATTTAATTATGAAAGTGAAAAGAGATAGCATATGCTGCAAACACATAAAATGTTTAGAATCAAAGAATTCAACTTTTTGTTCAATTTCAAACTTTTCAGATCACACATTGTGAATAATTCAAAGTATTCTAAAACGTGTGTCAAAAGGCGACATTTTGTAATTAATACCAATACTATAGAATATTAGAATATTATTACATTAATTGTATTTAACACTAGAACTGGAATATGCTCTCCTTTTTTGTACAGATTTCAATGATTACTTGTACAATTATGTAATGACTGATGTTATGAATAATCATTAGGAGAATCAATTAGAGCTATAATTTCAATATCTTCGATAATCTCTAAATGTAATATTCATTAAAAGATCTTTGTCTCATGAAATTATATGAATGGATAACAAAGTTAAGTATGGTGAACTTGATCTTCAAATTTGATTGATACATGTGCAGCAAAACCTAATGTATTTAATACTATGATTTTAAGACAATATCACTTCATCATGATCAGATCAAACATGTTCACATATTAATATTTAGTATAACCACATTCTTATTAAGTAAACCTTATTTATTTTTATACCACATGATGAGATCATTAGTTGTGTTAAAATAATATCACTTGTGGGAATTGATACTATCTTAATGTATCTTTGATCATTATAAATGAATGATTACAACAAGAAAGATATACCATATAATCATATTTTATATGGTCTGTTTCATTAATGTTGTAAAAGTAATGGATTTGTATTTAGTTATTTGTTATTGTAAAGCATTTGTAATAATTATTTTTTAGTTATTACTTATTTCACAAAAAACTCCAAGATTTTTAGTTTTAGTTATAGTAATAGGTTTTTAGTATTATTATTATAAATCAATAAACCAAAGAAAATAATAAATTTACTACATGCTAAATATGCAAGTAATCCTTGTTATTTTTGATTAATACTTCTCTTTCAAGGTTATTGCCACTTAGCCGATTTCTTTTTCCAATATATGCATTTCCAGCAATTGAAAAGTAGCTGTAGCCATCTTGATCAGAATGCCAGATACTGTATGTCACATGGCAAGCAGCTGTCTCAGAAAGCTGTTTGCAAAGTGACATACAATATGGTCAAAAGAAAGTTATGAGACAGCTTGTCTCACAACTTTCTTTTGACCATTCAGCTTGATATTGTGTTAATTCACTTGATTGTTTTATTTTAGTTTGTGTTTAACTATTTAACACATTTTAATGATTAACTAATCTGATTGTGTGAAATCTGGAAAAATGAAATGGCTAAAATTCACAACTACTTTTGTGCAATTTTAGTTTTTGTTATTAATTGTAAATCAATGGCTGGTTAATTTTAGTTATATTTGTTATTGTTAACAATAATGATTTGGTCATTACAAAAAATAGCTTTAGTTTTAGTTATTGTTAAACAATTACAACACTAGACTTTTCATGTTAGTATTTTTTTACAGTTTCATCATTGGCATTGCTACTTTGTCATTAATTATAACAAATGTCTCAAAAGTTAACTAACTACATTATATTAAATATTAATTGTGGTTACTAGGAGAGTACATAAAAATGTCAATAATTACAATTAAAACTTGTATTACAATACTATTATAACAACAATTTAGAGATAAACTATAAAAGAGCCATAATATTATGATAAGATAACTTGGATCTTTATTGAGAGTCAGATCAATAAGTATCAAATTCTGATGCATGACACTTAGAATCTCCTATAAACTAAGCATAATCAATGCCATACACATTTAGGACATCAATACTATGATCTAAACATGTTATCATACTCATCCTATAATAATACTACATATGTATTGTATTCACATCTTTGAGCACTGGATTATTTAGAATATTTTTGATAACCTTGTACAATGTGAAGTTGGCTTTTGCACATGTCCAACTGATAATTCTTTCAGCAACAAACAATGGGACTAACTATGGTGGATGACTATACACATGTACACAAAGTAATAAAAAACATTTGGATAGTGAATGTAGAAATAACCATGACAAGACAATATAGAGAAACAATGTAGGAAGAAAGATAACATAACAAATCCATATAACAAACATATCTACATAAGTGTCCATCAACTTACTATGCATATGATGATAGGAAAACTATTATACAAATTATATTGTCATGTGACATCACTATGTTTCTCCTGTTTACCAAGCAGGACAGAATAGCCCCAGTTGATTATAGAGTTAATTAAATCTATGGAATCACAAACAAAGTATATTTTTACTTTTTCTTATAATCAGTTTGTGTCATGAGATCACTATCCATATAACACTCTCATGATCAAGTAAATATAAATTACTATTCACAGGAGGAATGGGAAGCTTACTCCTCTGACTGGTGTAGAGTGGTACACTCCTACAATCAAAAAACTATATACTTATATAAAAGAAACCAAAGCCTACAGACTAGAACGTAGTTGTCTTGCAACAGTCGCCTTGTCCTGATAAACTGTTTTATCTAAATAGTCTACACATCATAATTATAGTCGATCTGATACGTGAACGACAACGTCTGTAGTGTTTTCCTAGTCGTCCGTCATGGCTAGTCCACTACGGAGAAATCATTCGGGCAGAAGAGGCCTCCCGCTTTACCAGTGATTAAAAATATTCTCAGAGAGTATCCAGCGGACAAGTATTTCAAGGTTAATGGTCTAGTATCAGTGTGGATGCAGATGACAAACTATTATAACGACTGAAGTAGTCACTAATTGGGGATTAATTCTAATAACGAACGTATAACGAAACATACCATACAAAGTCATGCACGAGCACTGGTTCTCTGTTAACCTGCGTCAGTTAAACAACCCTAACACAACTTGCTATTCATGGAAACCCTTTATCTTGAAAACTCGGTGCCTTAATCGTTGTCCTTATCCAAAAGCTCCTGTTGATATTATAAATAAGATGCAGGCTTTTACAGAGGATGAATGTGCTGAGAAAATTTTTGAACTAATTGACAAACTAGTTAAGCAACGGAATTAGGAGCATAATAAATAATTATAATTAATCACGTAATTGTTTTTAACTGTAAGCAAATAGTTTCTAACTTGCTATCTTGTACCAAGGCATCTAGTTGCATAAATATATCCTGACCAGGACTATATTGGAGCTGACTTGTGCTGAGATGAACGAAATTTTGAAGTAGTTGTGAACACAGTTGTGAAGCATAGTTATAATTTTTGGATAACTAATTGTTATTAAAGCTCATTTTTAAACATGCAATCAAGTTTTTGTTTTCATTGTACACAAGTAAATAATATTAATATATATTTGAAAAGCACTATGCTATTACTATTGATTATTATTATGCATTTTAAAATTTGACCTTACATAAATTTAATGTCAATCAAATAAAAAAACGTTTTATCAGACTTTCCTTAAGGATTAACTTCATAACAAAATATTGTGAATTCAAAGATTCCTGCATCTTCCTGCTGAGGAGCGTCTGATAATGAAAACATTATAGATTATTTCTGGTGCTTGTAATTCCTGTAGTATCGGCTGTGGCAGGCTAACTGGAGCGTGTGTTAAATGAATCCATGCAACTGATCAATATACAATAAACTTATATATATCACTACTACTGGACTGTCATATGTTGGACTTAAACTACCGGGATAAACCTCTTATGTACATAGTAAAATTAAGTAATGTTCGGCTCCATTAAATATATACGGACATTTCATTATGGTCATAAGAGTGATAATACAGCTAACTCGGAACTGTCAAGATTGATTACGGGACTTGTACTACATGTGAAACATAATATTAAGTAATGGTACCATATAATTTAATGCAACAAGTTAACGACAATGCATAGAACAAATTAATGATTATTTGTAATTAATAACAGATTGTATTATCTGAACATTGAATTACTAATTAGCTAGTAAAAAATGTTTGTTCTATACCTCAACATGGAAAATTACAGCAAAACTAAGAGGATGAAAGAGATGAGATCTTTTCTTACAATTCTCAGATTATTAACATACACTATGTTAAAGAGATCAGCTATACTAGCAATGACACAATACTAGTAACAATTGAGTAATATAATGGGATTCTGGAGGTAAGGACTAGATAATAAAGTAGTTATGGGGTCAGATATACATGTTGTAATTGCTGTGTCAAAATAAAGGGAGAGCACTTAAGATATGAACGTATATCAGTACAAATGCTATTTAAGTATGAAAAATGAAACAGAGAGAACATGCTGCAAAACACAAAATGTTTAGCATCAAGAATTCAACTTTTTTTGTTTCAATCAAACTTTTCAGATCACATGTGAATAATTCTAAAGTATTCTAAAAAATTGTGGGTGAAAAGACAACATTTGTAACTGTACCAAAATCCTATAGAATATTAGAATATTAAAAATGTTTGTAAACACTAGAACTGAATATACTCTCTTTTGTACAATATTTCAAATGATTCTTGTACATAAATGACTGAGTTATGAATAATCATTAGAGAATCATAGAGCTATAATTTCTTATTCTCGATAATCTCTCATGTAATATCACTAAAAGATCTTGGTGTCTCATGAAATATATGAATGGTAACAAAGTTATGTCATGGTGAATTGATCATCCAACTTGATGATTACAGTGCAGCAAAAACTAAGTATTTAATACCATGATTTAAGACATATACTCATTCTACAGATCAAAAGTCACATGATTATATTTAGGATAGCCACATTTTATTAGGTAAACATTAGATTTTTACAGGCGTGATGATCAGTATTGGGTAAAAGATTCACTTGTGGGAGTACTAATCTAATGTATCTTTGATCATTATAAATGATGATTACAACAAGAAAGATTAGACTTTATAAAGATATGATATATGGTGTTTTCATTAAGTAAAGTAATCGCTTGTATGTTTGTTATTGTATTGTAAGCAATTTGGAATAATTATGTTTTAATTGCTGTTCACAAAACTCCAGTTTATTATAGTAATAGGTTTTAGTTAGTGGTAGTATAAACTCAAAAACAACCAGATAATAAAATTTATACATGATAAATTGAAGTAAATGATTAATACTTCTTTTTCAAGGTATGGTACTTAAATAGTTCTTTCCATATATATTTAATTGAAAGTAGATGTAGCATCTGATCGAAAGCAGATACTGTATGTCACCTGGCAAAGCAGCTGTCTAGAAAGCTGCAAGTGACATACAATCGGTAAAAGGGAAAGTTATGAGACAGATGTCTCAGCAATCTTGGACCATTCTGGCTTTGACTGGTGTTAATTCAACTTAATTGATTGTATTTAGTTTTTGTGAACTTTTTACACATTGTAATGATAACTAATTGATCATTGTGGAAATGGCTAAAATTCAGAAATAAGCAATTTAGTTTTTGTTCTAATTGTAAATCAAGGGCTGGTAATTTTAGTCTAATTTGTTATGTTACAATATAATTTGGGCATTACAAAATAGTTTTCGTTTTAGCTTAGTTAAACAATTACAACACTAGTTTTTCATAGTAGTATTTTATTACCGTTTACATTAGCATTGTACTTTTTCATTAATGATAACACCTGTCTCAAAAAGTAACTAACTACATTATATGAAATAGATGTGGTTATGAGGAGTAAATGTAAAAATGTCATAATTTACAATTAAACTTATATTATACTATTATAACAATTAGGATAAACTATAAAAGAGCCTAATATATGATTCTACTGGATCTTAGAGAGTAGATCAATAAGTATCAAATTCTGATTCATGCACATTAGAAATTCCTTATACTAAGGATATCACTGCCATAACATTGGACGTCAATTAATAGATTATGTATGTATATACTCAGCCTCTAATTATATTAGATATTGTATTCACATCTTTGAGCAATGGAATTTAGAATATTTTTGATAACTTGTACAATGGAAGTTGGTTTTGCACATGTCCACTTGATTCATTCTTTCAACAAACAAGGGACTAAATGGTTAAGGACTATTACATGTAACAAGTATAAGGTAAACATTGTGATGAATGTGAAACCGCAATGATGGAGACTATAGAAACAAGGTAGTTATAAAACTTAACACTTGTGGGAATGCCATATAAACAAAAAATCTCTACATAAGTGTCAATCCAAGTTTTTTACAAACTATGATGATCAGTAAACTATATATATAATGACATTGGTCATGTGACATCACTAGTTCTCCTTTCTCCAAGCAGGACGAATAGCCCCAGTGATTTAGAGTTAATTAAATCTGAATACAAGCAAAGTAATTTTTACTTCTTATAATCAGTGTGTCATGGGATTCACTATACATATAAACTCTCATGATGAAGAAATAAAATTTTATTCCAGGAATGGGAAGTTTACTCCGTGAATTTGTAGAGTGGTACACTCCTACAATCAAAACTAGAATATCTTGTTAGACTTATATACGACCAAGCTAGACTAGCACGTAGTGGTTCGTGTAAACAGTCGCCTGGTCGATAACTGTTTTATCTAAAATCGGTTTGCAATCATATGCATTATAGTCGATCTGATACGGAACACAAGTCTGTAGTGGTCCTAGTCATCGTCATGGTAGCACTACAGGGAGAATCATTTCGGGCAGAAAGGTCCCGCGTACAGAAGATGATGTCACATGGAAAAGCTGGTCTCAGAAAGCTGCTTGCAAAGGACTACAATTATGGTCAAACGAAAGTTATGAACAGCTGTGCTCATTGCTTAATTGTGTTATTCACTTAAATTGTGGTTATTTAGTTTGTGTTAACTTTACACTTTAAGATAACTTCTGATTGTGTGAAATCTGGAAAGAAATGGCTAAATTCAACACTATTTTATGCAATTTTAGTTTGTTATTAATTGAAACAATGGCTGTATTTTAGAAATTTGTTTTGTAAAAATAAGTAATTTGGTCATACAAAATAGTTTTAGTTTTATTGTTACAACATACAAAGACTAGTTCATGTAGATCAGTTTATCATTAGCTTGCTAACTTTGTCATTTAATTATAAAAATGTCTCAAAAGTGAACTAACTATTATATTAAATATAAAGTTTAGGCGAGTACATAAAAAATGTTTACAATTTACATTAGTACATTATTATACAAACAATTTGTATAAATATAAAGAGCCATAATTTAAGATGATAACTGGCTCTTGATTGAGAGTCAGATCAATAAAGTATCAAAATTCTGATTCAGAACATTAGAATCTCCTCTACATAAGGATAATCAATGCCATACAAAAGTCAAACATACAAGGTCAAGCATACTAATCCATATTAATTAAATATAGATTACATCTTTGAGCAATGGATTCATTAGAAATTGCTGAGAAACTGTAAATGTTTGAAGTTGTACTGGCAAATTGTCAATGAATTCTTTCCAAATGGGACTAAAACTATGTGGTGACTTTATACATGTACACAAGTAATTACAAACATTTTGCTAGTAATGTAGAAATGACAAGTGACAAGACTACTGAGAAACAGTGTGACAAATCCATAAAAACAAACAATTCTACATAAGTGTCAATCAAGTACCATGCATAGGATGAAGTAAACTGTATATACTATTACATGTCAGGACATCACTACATGTTCTCCTGTTTCATACCAAGCAGAAGATATAGCCCAGTTGATTTAGAGTTACTTAAATCTATGGGAATCACAAAAACGATATTTTTACTTCTTCTTATATCAGTTGTGTCATGGGATCACTATTTTAAAACCATTTACATAAACTCTCATGATGAAGAAATAAAATGAACATTCACAGGAATGGGAAGTTTACTCCGCTGAATTTGTAGAGTGGTTACACTCCTACAATCAAAACTAGAATATCTTGTTAGACTTATTATACGGAACCAAGCCTAGACTAGCACGTAGTGGTTCGTGTAAACAGTCGCCTGGTCTGATAACTGTTTTATCTAAAATCGTCTACACAATCATAATTATAGTCGATCTGATACGGAACACAAGTCTGTAGTGGTCCTAGTCATCGTCATGGCTAGTCCACTACAGGGAGAATCATTTCGGGCAGAAGAGGTCCCGCGTACAGAAGATTGATTTTAAAAATATTCTCAGGGAGTATCCAGCGGACAAGTATTCAAGGTATATAACTGTCAGATATCATTGTGGATGGAAGGACCAACAGTTATTAAAACGATGTTGAAGTAGTCAAAAGACGACTTAGATGACTAAGAGAACGGATAAATTGTAAATGTATACATGTCTATTAGTTTAGGCTTTAAAGTAGATTGACATTATTACCAATGTCCCAATACTTGAGTCTTTTAAGATGACTTTTATATATAAGTCGAATCTAAGAGGTCTACATAGTTGATCTCTGAAAAGTGGCACCATCAATGGCGTCATCCTTTATAAACTATTACAGGAATGTCCATTCAAAATGCTGATGATGCTGGAGTGTACTGGGTAAATTCTTCCTGGGACTGCCGTCAAATTACAAACCCTCCCACCTGGACTAGC
This sequence comes from Gigantopelta aegis, assembly GCF_016097555.1. NCBI lineage: Eukaryota > Metazoa > Mollusca > Gastropoda > Neomphalida > Peltospiridae > Gigantopelta > Gigantopelta aegis. The sequence continues at coordinate 44,688 of NW_024534278.1, forward strand.
TGACAGATACTGAGAAACATGTTGAACTATCTTCGGTTTTATGGTCCAGCCTTTAATGTCTTTTAATAATGCACCTTTAAGAAAGAAGACTGGATTAGTATTACATAGGTCTACACAGCGTGGTTGTAAAGCTAAGAATCCACACAAAGTAGGAAAATTTGGAAATTGGATTCAATATGTCTATCCACATAATGGTAATGCAGGTGTTCTGGAAATCAGTTGTTCATGGAAAGATATAAGATTATAAAGTGAGTTTTTTTTTTTTCCAGTAAAGTTTAAAACGTCCGGATTATTCATTGTATTCAAGATCTTCCAGTAATTGTCAGTGAGGAATACCTTGGTGCCTAAGGCACAAGGAAGTCTATGGACGGGGGAGTCTGGTTAACGGCTATTACTGAAAAAATCTATATAGCAACTTTGTCAGAAACACGTAGCTCCTTATCAAGGCAACATTGCTGGTTTTTATAAACTCCTTTTATGTGAAAAAACATTTAAGATTTACCACTTCGTAACAAACATCCAAAGCTTTCAAAAGAACTTATACTGATATCAACGCTTCAAGGGTTACTAGAATCTCTTAAAGCTGAAGCAAAATACATTTTACTTTTTCTTCGATCAGTTTGTTCCATTGAAGTGATAGAGATTTCGTCATAACCACTCCGTAAGTCACTTGTTTAAAGTAAGTGTTGATACGATACTTACACTGCAAAAGTCATAATTCAGCAAACAACAATTACTCAGTTGATGTTAAATACACTTTTCCAATTGGACTTCACTGAGCAGTGATGCGCAAAGTTATTAAAAGTACGGATCACGTCAACATTTTTGAGGTACCTGATGATTAGTATTCACAGTAACACATGAATGGATAGTAGTTAATCAGGTTGGTAGTGAGGGACATAGAGGGAATTGCAATTAGCAGAGGAAGCAGCATGTTTTGCGCTGGGTAGGAAACAGCTGTGAAGTCAGTAGTACACCACCCTGTGGTGGTCGTCGGATATTTTGTATTCTTCCTTTACCCATTTGAGACCTAGCTCCCATTGTAGTATTTCACATTTATGGAAATTTTGCTTGAGTTAGTAATCGTCGATCTCTCAAATGGGAAGCAACCAGAAGGAACAGCTGATTGAAGAAAGTAGTTGGAAACAAATTGCTAGTAAAAAAATTCTAGCCGTCTTGTTATGTTGGTTAGTTCACAGTTAATACAAGTATGTCTTCGTCATTACAATACTACTGTATAATGTTGTGGGCCAGGATATAGGTCCAAGTTGAAGGCACACTGGGGATGATATGTTAGAGCTTTTTTTATAGGCAAACTTCGATATAGTAATTAAAGTTTGTACACTCCAGTTGTGGGAGGACAATGGGATTAGCATCTAGTGAATCAATATTTGTAGATGAGACTGAAGTAGTTCATCAAACCTGTACAAAGAGTGATCTTTTGAGAGTGCCAAGTAAAGCTAGTTGAAGTAGACCTTAACCAACATGGGGCTTTACAGAACTATTATGCCACACTATAAAAACTCTTTTAAAGCATTCAATGGTAAGATGGAGATTAAGAGAATTACGGACTATGAGTTTATGTCAAGACAAGGTAAACTAGCTTGTTCTTGGACTAACTGCATCAGTGGACCACACGTATAATCACATTTATGGTCTTAAACTTCCATTCTCAATGGCGACTTTTTTTACAGTTTACACAAACCAGTCATTACGCATATGGTATACTACATTATATTTGGAGTAGTAGTAGTACTCAACATACAACTTCTACATGTTCGAGAGCATATATTAGTCAGTGATTTCTCTGATACCCCAATCTTCATTCAAATTAAACAAAGTGGCCAAAAACGTAGTCATAACAAATGAAAGTAGTATTGGGTGTTTCTGGAAGTAACATGGTATTACAACAGGTTAAAGCCTACCTTTGGGTCAGATAAGCAACTTGCTTTTTGGTAATGGCTTCAGAATAAAGAATTGCGCTTATTCTGTTCAAAGGAGTCTGTACCACTAAGGCATTGTCAGGCCTTACTACCATAATGCTCCTTAGCCTAAACAAGGTGTGTTGTAGTATATGTTCCTCCTGTACTTAACTATAGCTTCATATTTTAGTACTAAAGTCTGGAGAAGTGTGGGATTTAACTAGCTAATGCTGCGAGCTTTCCCTATTTGTTTCATATATCATCTTACTAACTATTTATACCAGTTTAATCCAGATGATACTAATAGATGCAATGCAAGACTTTAGTGTGGGAAAAGTTAAAAACTGTCCAGTAAAGATGCAGAAGCATTTACAAAAAATGTCTATCATCTAGTACATTTGTCTACAGTAGATAGAGTTAATACAATTGTACAGGACCATATTTTTGTGGCAATTTCCAGACACAGGAAGTCAGAGCACTCTATCAAGCTCTATTAAGGACACTATATTAGTGGAAATACAGCTATTGCCTAGGTGTTAGGTCATTTTGATTTGAGAATAGATCCACCTACTTTCCGACACTCTGTAGTATATTAGATTATTAGCATGACACAATTAGATTATTAAAGCTTTCCAAACATGGTAAGTTAATGATTGAAATAGGCGTATGTATCTACAGGTATCTTTTCTCAGATTTAGAAAAGCCAGAGCAATATTAGTAATGTGGTACCTTTTATGAAAACTATACTTGATAGCTTTGATAGTAATAGTAAGGAAATATTTCACGTTATTTGAGGCATATTTCAAAAATGACCATATAAACTTTTGCCATTGTACCAGTCTCTTCATCAAACTTAGATACAAGATCCATGTTAATCTATTGACCTTGATCCCCGATATATTTGTGTTAAAAGAGGTATTAGGCGACCAATCAAGTATTTCTGGCCTGAGGTTTCTTATCCCTCTATGCTTTACGACCGTGTGGTTTAAAAGTCTATTACCTTCGATACAACATGCAGATATCACTACAGATTATAAAAATAGTGTTCAGGGAGTATTCAGGAACCAGGTTTAGCTAAATTAGTTGATGTAAACATGTCTATGAATATAGCAGTATTTACTATCTATCTGAACAAGTACCCACACGCACTTAATGAAAGAGGTGTTAGTAGGGGAGGACTTGCATACTCTACAAGACAGCTTTCAATGGATCAGTTCAAAATTGGTGATGGTTCGGTAGTTTAAGTTAGTTGGACTCTCCTCAAAGGCTACCCTGGTTTGCTTAACAGGGTAGGCAGTTTCCTTTGGAAAACATTAACGTCAATGAAATGGTACCTCCACTTATAGTGACTATAACCAAGCACACAGCTCATCACAATTAGCCAATGCTCGCAGGCTCAAAAGCAATTTTTGTAGAAAATTGTACCATCCCAATGCAAATGCAAAAACTTTGTAGTTCTTCTAAATGATAGTAGGGGAAGTTGATAGCTCATTTTAAAGAGATAAGTCATACAATGAGGCTAAAATATCGTTCGATGTAGTAGATACAGTTAGCATATCAGACCTAAAGTTACCTTCCAAAATAATATAGATTATTTTGATAAGAAGACCTTTTTGATGATATAGAGAAAGTGGTATGGGTGGAGAGGGCAAATCAACATTTATCAGCTCTAGTATGGTAGCTCTTAGAAGTAATAATACCTTCAGGAAAAGTCTAGAGCCTTTGTGTTTTACTGTATTAAACAGATCTCAAACAGAATTAAGAAACTCTTGTCTTAAAATTGTGGAATTGATCCACTAAGTAATACATATCATATACTGTGTACTCCAATATATTAACAGACTAGACAGATAAAATTAGTACGAATAGCACGCAGGGTCATTAGTAAAAGGGCAATATTAGGACTGGGTCAGTGTAGAGGAATCATCAAGATATGAATCATGGGGAATTGTTAGTACCAGTAGCAAGAGTTGGTGGATATGTATCCACAGCTTCAACTATGAGGTGGTTTCATACACGAGATAAGAAATGCTCTATTGGCAATTGCATATAAAGCAGATGACGTATAATATATGTTAGGTCATGATCAGTAGACCATCTCTCCACAAATTGGTCTAAGTCCTCTCAGTGAGTCATTCCTGATATCCAAAGAGGCTGTATTGAGAAAATGCGGTCAACCTGAAGCTCTTATACACTGTATTAGTAATATCTGTGAAGGAATAACAAAGATGGTCTGACTATTGGTAATGAATGCTCCAAAAGGATGAGGATGCTGATAGCCACAGGAAGTCAAACATTCTTTATGATGCTCGTCCACCATACAACAGAAAAAGCTTTTGTTTAAAGGAATGGCTGATTGAAATGAATCATGGTACAGCTGTAGGTGTAAATAAACATAGCACTTTAGTTGATGAAGATTTATGAAATATTCACCCAAATGAGATGGTGCTACAGAAGATAACAAACCAGTTACAAGATTTGGTAAAATTTGGTGGTGGTTTTGGACCAGTATATCACCATCACTGGAATGGACATTCATTTGTGAGTGGAGAGTGGCTTATAATTTGGACATACGGCTCCAGGTATGTTAAAGGCATAGTTCGTAAGTGAGAATAAGACAAGGTCCGAATGGTGAAGATGCTTAGCAAAGTTTGTATTCTCAGTCTCAAACAAATAGTAACCTATGAAGGTTTGTTTTGGTTATTTTTAAGGTTCTTTGTAGAAAATGGTTACTATGTTTAGTTTAACCTTTAGAGAAGAAGAGGTCAGGTAAAATAGTTCTACAGTCTACAATGAGCACATGATATACAAAATTGAGGAGGAGGAATTAGTGGAAAATGTTTCAAAGCTGTACTGGGGGTACAGCAGGTAAAAAGGAATTACATTTATTTCAAATGATAGAGGACAAGTAGTAAGCCCAAGCTTGAAGTATCAACTGAAATGAGGTCTTACGTGAGCAAAAAGACATTAAATTACATTGTGCCTAAGACAAATCAAGGCAAAAAGATATTATGGAACTATTGGTTAGTTTACAAAACCACAAACGTTTGGATCTTCAGCCAAGAGTATCAAATGAATGGCAAGCACAGCATCTGTTATCCTGTCAAATTATAAACGCTGATGACTCTGCTAACCTATTAGCTTCTAAACCGATCTAAAGGGTCTGTATTTGGTTGTACTTCCATTAGCAATACTATAGGTACAGGTCTACCTGTACTGTAAGTGCTAACTTGCTGTTACGAGGAACAGACGTGGTTATATGGGACTTGGTCATCGGAATGGCTACTGAGTCATAGAGAAGTTTGGAAACCAAAAGTAATGTAAATACTATACCACAAGGCTTAGGTAGTTTATTTGAATACTCTACAAGTTATGTAAATTCAGGTCAACTTTTGAACTATGGAGTTTTATTCTCTTTGGCTATTGAAACAATAGATTACAAATCAAGATATCCATGGGAGAGTATGAACGCAACATTGTATGAGATGATATTTCAGAGCAATACTCTTTGTCATTCTACTTCTACACAATAAGGGGTAACCATAGAAGGAGTCTAAGTGGCATCTATCCGGTCAATTAATTAAACCAGGATTAACATATGATGACAATATGTTGGTAAAGCTGGTTTAGAGGTAATATGTTCAAATCTCAGTAGGTTTCTTGGCCTCGCTTGATAGGAATCAAATACAACAACAATTGGACATAAAGTGATTTATGAAAATGACTTCGTATGCTAAATTAGTTTTTGCCCAAATTTGATTCTCTAAGTCAGCAGTGATGTACTTAAGACATTTTATCATTATGTTATCAAATATTGTCTGTTGAAACAAACACAATCACAAACAAATCTCAGTATGGAAAAGCACATCTTCAAAATAATCCATGTATTCCTGTTATTCGACCAAGGTAAGAAGGTTAAAATAGCTAGTGAACTGTGATCCATTTGCATTAGAGATGTTTGATCCAGAGGATGAAGATGTTTGATTGTCAGACTTTTATGAACAGCTTTAATTCGTCAAGCGTAGGTTTGGGATATTGGTTTGATATCATCCAAAGTACCTTATGTATTAGTCATTGAGAGTGCTAAAACAATGCTTTTTCTAATTGCTAATGATAATCTATGCTATAGCCAGAAGTTAGCTAAGCATTAAAACCATTGAGGAAAAATCGATAGATGCACATATGTCTCTAACAATTAAGAAGCAAAACTGGAAACACTAAAAATATTCATTTCTTCCAATTGTTTAAAACAGATCACTACATTTTACCTGGAAAGGTGAGGCAACATTTATTAAGTCCATCTCAAGTCATATGTATGAATATATCAAAAGCTTACATGCACTTGTAGGTTCACAGACAAGCCATAGTAAATACTAGAGATGTCAGACATGGAGGATGTGGGCTCCATATATCCTGACAGTGTACTTACTGTACTGGGTATTCCAACCAGGACGTCATTAGATCGATGTACTGCTACATTTCCAGTGTCTTCTTGATACCTTTCAACCAACGATGTGTCAAACTCTAAAGTAGTTGAATGAATATCTCGACTTTGTCGAATACCATGTATGAATTTTTGATGAGGAATAATGACGTTTGAAAAAAAGCGAAAAAATGAGCCGCCATTAAGTTTTGGTGTAACTCAACGTTGTTGCATGTATTACTACAGAAGTATCTTCAATTTCAACATATGTTGAAAAAAAATTGACAGAATTTCAAACCAAACCATTTATTTGGACTGGTACTTGTTTTGCTGTACCTGATAATGTTGCTAAACACGGAAAAATAATGGACCATACCTTTTAAGCTTCTGATATACTTTTTCGGAACGTAAACTTTAGTCAGCAGCATTGCAAGTTTAAAGACAGCTTTTAATGCAGAAAAATTATTAAATAATTTGCAAATGCATGCTTGATGACCATCAAGCAGAAGTTACCTTTACAATATTATGAGCTTGTAGACTGCATAGTATTAGACACTAATTCAGCACCTGGAGAGGTAACACAACTTGATAAGTCATCTTGTTGATGACCATTATATACTAAGACCAGTTAAAAGAACTATCATTCAATGATGCCCCTTGGCTTTCCGCTCCCTCAAGACTGTAAGTAGGTTCATTCTAAGTTAATAAGAGAAAAAAAGCTCTTGTTTTGGTGTAGTAAACAGTAAGAAAAAATTTCTTGAAAAGTTTGTTTTTCCACCGTCACAACAATTTGGAGGCTCAGAATTTGGTCAAAGAGAGGGGCTCCACTAACAGAATCAAAATATTCTACAGGGACTATCCACTAGATGTCACCTTTTTAAAAGAATTATTACAAAATGTTGATGATGTGCTAAGGCTACAAAAATGTGTGTCATACTGACAAGAGAACACATGGGAAAAGACCCAAATACTTCTCTGAATGGGCAGAGCTCCAAGGTCCGCAATATTATCTTGAAATGATAAAGACTTCAATGATTAAAGATATAGAGGGTATACAAAAATAGGTGTGGGCAAAACGAGATGACACAGAATCTGTTGGTCAGTTTTGGTATTGGTTTGTAATGTGGTATATCATAACAGATTGTCCTAGTTTGATCACACGAGGTACTATCCTCTGTGTGTTTGATCCTCATTGTCGCTAGTGTTCTGGAGCTACTCCAATACATCCTGTACGGACAATATGATAATCTTGATAGTTAAGTTTTTGGACTAATATGTCTGATCTTCAAGTGCATACTGCTAGAATTAATTTAACAATCATCCTTCATATCTTAAAGAAGGTTCTCTATTCCGGTTTCCATTAGGTCGACAAAAAACAAATTATGAAATGCAGATTTGTAGAGAATAAAGTATCAAGGAAACACTCAGATGCTGATATTAATGGAAGAAGAAATATAAATGAGTGGGTACCTCAAATTGAAGATGCTATGCTTATCATCATCATATACTAGTATTGACTTAATGTCTTAGGTGCAAAACACAAAGAGCATTTCAAACTTAGACTAGTTACATAGTTACATTAATAGCATGTTTGGAAGTCGCAGGACTAGAGTTCATTTAAGCATATTTAAAGGATATGTACCAATGTGGTGAATATCCATACAGTTTCTAGAAGATAGACAAGAGAATGTAGAATTATCACTATCAAGTCTAATCGTTTCATGCAGACATAGAAGAAAGAGTGGCTAATTCGGACGGAGTGGGGATTATTGATTTAGATAACAGTGAACAAAAGTACATTTATAAACCAAGTATACCAAAAATGGTATGCACTGCCTTTTAAATCTTCTAATTCTTTCATTCCAAAGTATTTGTTTTTTCCTTTACCAATTGAGCAACTTCAAGTAATATTAAGGGTCAATTGGAATCAACACTAACCGACGTTTCTTGAATAGTGAAAAGAAGACGTTAAAAAGATGGAATAATGAACTCATAAGCATAGATCTTCTTATGTAACTTTTCAAACAAAGCAAAACATTATATCCAACATAGAGGTTACAGTTGTAATAACAATTTGATGATGCTGGGAATTGTACTATGTTATTGCCATATTAATGGATGCAAAGGAAACACATCAAATAATATCAATGTCGAAACTGATAAAGAATCAAATCCAAGTCTAGACAAAAGTGTGAGTCTTGCTTGGCTAATGTTGGCAAAGTCATTTATTAAAAAGTATGGTTCAAAAATTGAAGTCTTATAATCTGAATGTCATATAAATTGATCAGACAAGAATGTTATAGGGGGGGGGGGGGGGGGGGGGCGGGGGGGGGGGGGGGGGGGGTGGGGGGGGGGGGGGGGGGGGGGGGGGGGGGGGGGGGGGGGGGGGGGGGGGGGGGGGGGGGGGGGGGGGGGGGGGGGGGGGGGGGGGGGGGGGGGGGGGGGGGGGGGGGGGGGGGGGGGGGGGGGGGGGGGGGGGGGGGGGGGGGGGGGGGGGGGGGGGGGGGGGGGGGGGGGGGGGGGGGGGGGGGGGGGGGGGGGGGGGGGGGGGGGGGGGGGGGGGGGGGGGGGGGGGGGGGGGGGGGGGGGGGGGGGGGGGGGGGGGGGGGGGGGGGGGGGGGGGGGGGGGGGGGGGGGGGGGGGGGGGGGGGGGGGGGGGGGGGGGGGGGGGGGGGGGGGGGGGGGGGGGGGGGGGGGGGGGGGGGGGGGGGGGGGGGGGGGGGGGGGGGGGGGGGGGGGGGGGGGGGGGGGGGGGGGGGGGGGGGGGTGGGGGGGGGGGGGGGGGGGGGGGGGGGGGGGGGGGGGGGGGGGGGGGGGGGGGGGGGGGGGGGGGGGGGGGGGGGGGGGGGGGGGGGGGGGGGGGGGGGGGGGGGGGGGGGGGGGGGGGGGGGGGGGGGGGGGGGGGGGGGGGGGGGGGGGGGGGGGGGTGGGGGGGGGGGGGGGGGGGGGGGGGGGGGGGGGGGGGGGGGGGGGGGGGGGGGGGGGGGGGGGGGGGGGGGGGGGGGGGGGGGGGGGGGGGGGGGGGGGGGGGGGGGGGGGGGGGGGGGGGGGGGGGGGGGGGGGGGGGGGGGGGGGGGGGGGGGGGGGGGGGGGGGGGGGGGGGGGGGGGGTGGGGGGGGGGGGGGGGGGGGGGGGGGGGGGGGGGGGGGGGGGGGGGGGGGGGGGGGGGGGCGGGGGGGGGGGGGGTGGGGGGGGGGGGGGGGGGGGGGGGGGGGGGGGGGGGGGGGGGGGGGGGGGGGGGGGGGGGGGGGGGGGGGGGGGGGGGGGGGGGGGGGGGGGGGGGGGGGGGGGGGGGGGGGGGGGGGGGGGGGGGGGGGGGGGGGGGGGGGGGGGGGGGGGGGGGGGGGGGGGGGGGGGGGGGGGGGGGGGGGGGGGGGGGGGGGGGGGGGGGGGGGGGGGGGGGGGGGGGGGGGGGGGGGGGGGGGGGGGGGGGGGGGGGGGGGGGGGGGGGGGGGGGGGGGGGGGGGGGGGGGGGGGGGGGGGGGGGGGGGGGGGGGGGGGGGGGGGGGGGGGGGGGGGGGGGGGGGGGGGGGGGGGGGGGGGGGGGTGGGGGGGGGGGGGGGGGGGGGGGGGGGGGGGGGGGGGGGGGGGGGGGGGGGGGGGGGGGGGGGGGGGGGGGGGGGGGGGGGGGGGGGGGGGGGGGGGGGGGGGGGGGGGGGGGGGGGGGGGGGGGGGGGGGGGGGGGGGGGGGGGGGGGGGGGGGGGGGGGGGGGGGGGGGGGGGGGGGGGTGGGGGGGGGGGGGGGGGGGGGGGGGGGGGGGGGGGGGGGGGGGGGGGGGGGGGGGGGGGGGGGGGGGGGGGGGGGGGGGGGGGGGGGGGGGGGGGGGGGGGGGGGGGGGGGGGGGGGGGGTGGGGGGGGGGGGGGGGGGGGGGGGGGGGGGGGGGGGGGGGGGGGGGGGGGGGGGGGGGGGGGGGGGGGGGGGGGGGGGGGGGTGGGGGGGGGGGGGGGGGGGGGGGGGGGGGGGGGGGGGGGGGGGGGGGGGGGGGGGGGGGGGGGGGGGGGGGGGGGGGGGGGGGGGGGGGGGGGGGGGGGGGGGGGGGGGGGGGGGGGGGGGGGGGGGGGGGGGGGGGGGGGGGGGGGGGGGGGGGGGGGGGGGGGGGGGGGGGGGGGGGGGGGGGGGGGGGGGGGGGGGGGGGGGGGGGGGGGGGGGGGGGGGGGGGGGGGGGGGGGGGGGGGGGGGGGGGGGGGGGGGGGGGGGGGGGGGGGGGGGGGGGGGGGGGGGGGGGGGGGGGGGGGGGGGGGGGGGGGGGGGGGGGGGGGGGGGGGGGGGGGGGGGGGGGGGGGGGGGGGGGGGGGGGGGGGGGGGGGGGGGGGGGGGGGGGGGGGGGGGGGGGGGGGGGGGGGGGGGGGGGGGGGGGGGGGGGGGGGGGGGGGGGGGGGGGGGGGGGGGGGGGGGGGGGGGGGGGGGGGGGGGGGGGGGGGGGGGGGGGGGGGGGGGGGGGGGGGGGGGGGGGGGGGGGGGGGGGGGGGGGGGGGGGGGGGGGGGGGGGGGGGGGGGGGTGGGGGGGGGGGGGGGGGGGGGGGGGGGGGGGGGGGGGGGGGGGGGGGGGGGGGGGGGGGGGGGGGGGGGGGGGGGGGGGGGGGGGGGGGGGGGGGGGGGGGGGGGGGGGGGGGGGGGGGGGGGGGGGGGGGGGGGGGGGGGGGGGGGGGGGGGGGGGGGGGGGGGGGGGGGGGGGGGGGGGGGGGGGGGGGGGGGGGGGGGGGGGGGGGGGGGGGGGGGGGGGGGGGGGGGGGGGGGGGGGGGGGGGGGGGGGGGGGGGGGGGGGGGGGGGGGGTGGGGGGGGGGGGGGGGGGGGGGGGGGGGGGGGGGGGGGGGGGGGGGGGGGGGTGGGGGGGGGGGGGGGGGGGGGGGGGGGGGGGGGGGGGGGGGGGGGGGGGGGGGGGGGGGGGGGGGGGGGGGGGGGGGGGGGGGGGGGGGGGGGGGGGGGGGGGGGGGGGGGGGGGGGGGGGGGGGGGGGGGGGGGGGGGGGGGGGGGGGGGGGGGGGGGGGGGGGGGGGGGGGGGGGGGGGGGGGGGGGGGGGGGGGGGGGGGGGGGGGGGGGGGGGGGGGGGGGGGGGGGGGGGGGGGGGGGGGGGGGGGGGGGGGGGGGGGGGGGGGTGGGGGGGGGGGGGGGGGGGGGGGGGGGGGGGGGGGGGGGGGGGGGGGGGGGGGGGGGGGGGGGGGGGGGGGGGGGGGGGGGGGGGGGGGGGGGGGGGGGGGGGGGGGGGGGGGTGGGGGGGGGGGGGGGGGGGGGGGGGGGGGGGGGGGGGGGGGGGGGGGGGGGGGGGGGGGGGGGGGGGGGGGGGGGGGGGGGGGGGGGGGGGGGGGGGGGGGGGGGGGGGGGGGGGGGGGGGGGGGGGCGGGGGGGGGGGGGGGGGGGGGGGGGGGGGGGGGGGGGGGGGGGGGGGGGGGGGGGGGGGGGGGGGGGGGGGGGGGGGGGGGGGGGGGGGGGGTGGGGGGGGGGGGGGGGGGGGGGGGGGGGGGGGGGGGGGGGGGGGGGGGGGGGGGGGGGGGGGGGGGGGGGGGGGGGGGGGTGGGGGGGGGGGGGGGGGGGGGGGTGGGGGGGGGGGGGGGGGGGGGGGGGGGGGGGGGGGGGGGGGGGGGGGGGGGGGGGGGGGGGGGGGGGGGGGGGGGGGGGGGGGGGGGGGGGGGGGGGGGGGGGGGGGGGGGGGGGGGGGGGGGGGGGGGGGGGGGGTGGGGGGGGGGGGGGGGGGGGGGGGGGGGGGGGGGGGGGGGGGGGGGGGGGGGGGGGGGGGGGGGGGGGGGGGGGGGGGGGGGGGGGGGGGGGGGGGGGGGGGGGGGGGGGGGGGGGGGGGGGGGGGGGGGGGGGGGGGGGGGGGGGGGGGGGGGGGGGGGGGGGGGGGGGGGGGGGGGGGGGGGGGGGGGGGGGGGGGGGGGGGGGGGGGGGGGGGGGGGGGGGGGGGGGTGGGGGGGGGGGGGGGGGGGGGGGGGGGGGGGGGGGGGGGGGGGGGGGGGGGGGGGGGGGGGGGGGGGGGGGGGGGGGGGGGGGGGGGGGGGGGGGGGGGGGGGGGGGGGGGGGGGGGGGGGGGGGGGGGGGGGGGGGGGGGGGGGGGGGGGGGGGGGGGGGGGGGGGGGGGGGGGGGGGGGGGGGGGGGGGGGGGGGTGGGGGGGGGGGGGGGGGGGGGGGGGGGGGGGGGGGGGGGGGGGGGGGGGGGGGGGGGGGGGGGGGGGGGGTGGGGGGGGGGGGGGGGGGGGGGGGGGGGGGGGGGGGGGGGGGGGGGGGGGGGGGGGGGGGGGGGGGGGGGGGGGGGGGGGGGGGGGGGGGGGGGGGGGGGGGGGGGGGGGGGGGGGGGGGGGGGGGGGGGGGGGGGGGGGGGGGGGGGGGGGGGGGGGGGGGGGGGGGGGGGGGGGGGGGGGGGGGGGGGGGGGGGGGGGGGGGGGTGGGGGGGGGGGGGGGGGGGGGGGGGGGGGGGGGGGGGGGGGGGGGGGGGGGGGGGGGGGGGGGGGGGGGGGGGGGGGGGGGGGGGGGGGGGGGGGGGGGGGGGGGGGGGGGGGGGGGTGGGGGGGGGGGGGGGGGGGGGGGGGGGGGGGGGGGGGGGGGGGGGGGGGGGGGGGGGGGGGGGGGGGGGGGGGGGGGGGGGGGGGGGGGGGGGGGGGGGGGGGTGGGGGGGGGGGGGGGGGGGGGGGGGTGGGGGGGGGGGGGGGGGGGGGGGGGGGGGGGGGGGGGGGGGTGGGGGGGGGGGGGGGGGGGGGGGTGGGGGGGGGGGGGGGGGGGGGGGGGGGGGGGGGGGGGGGGGGGGGGGGGGGGGGGGGGGGGGGGGGGGGGGGGGGGGGGGGGGGGGGGGGGGGGGGGGGGGGGGGGGGGGGGGGGGGGGGGGGGGGGGGGGGGGGGGGGGGGGGGGGGGGGGGGGGGGGGGGGGGGGGGGGGGGGGGGGGGGGGGGGGGGGGGGGGGGGGGGGGGGGGGGGGGGGGGGGGGGGGGGGGGGGGGGGGGGGGGGGGGGGGGGGGGGGGGGGGGGTGGGGGGGGGGGGGGGGGTGGGGGGGGGGGGGGGGGGGTGGGGGGGGGGGGGGGGGGGGGGGGGTGGGGGGGGGGGGGGGGGGGGGGGGGGGGGGGGGGGGGGGGGGGGGGGGGGGGGGGGGGGGGGGGGGGGGGGGGGGGGGGGGGGGGGGGGGGGGGGGGGGGGGGGGGGGGGGGGGGGGGGGGGGGGGGGGGGGGGGGGGGGGGGGGGGGGGGGGGGGGGGTGGGGGGGGGGGGGGGGGGGGGGGGGGGGGGGGGGGGGGGGGGGGGGGGGGGGGGGGGGGGGGGGGGGGGGGGGGGGGGGGGGGGGGGGGGGGGGGGGGGGGGGGGGGGGGGGGGGGGGGGGGGGGGGGGGGGGGGGGGGGGGGGGGGGGGGGGGGGGTGGGGGGGGGGGGGGGGGGGGGGGGGGGGGGGGGGGGGGGGGGGGGGGGGGGGGGGGGGGGGGGGGGGGGGGGGGGGGGGGGGGGGGGGGGGGGGGGGGGGGGGGGGGGGGGGGGGGGGGGGGGGGGGGGGGGGGGGGGGGGGGGGGGGGGGGGGGGGGGGGGGGGGGGGGGGGGGGGGGGGGGGGGGGGGGGGGGGGGGGGGGGGGGGGGGGGGGGGGGGGGGGGGGGGGGGGGGGGGGGGGGGGGGGGGGGGGGGGGGGGGGGGGGGGTGGGGGGGGGGGGGGGGGGGGGGGGGGGGGGGGGGGGGGGGGGGGGGGGGGGGGGGGGGGGGGGGGGGGGGGGGGGGGGGGGGGGGGGGGGGGGGGGGGGGGGGGGGTGGGGGGGGGGGGTGGGGGGGGGGGGGGGGGGGGGGGGGGGGGGGGGGGGGGGGGGGGGGGGGGGGGGGGGGGGGGGGGGGGGGGGGGGGGGGGGGGGGGGGGGGGGGGGGGGGGGGGGGGGGGGGGGGGGGGGGGGGGGGGGGGGGGGGGGGGGGGGGGGGGGGGGGGGGGGGGGGGGGGGGGGGGGGGGGGGGGGGGGGGGGGGGGGGGGGGGGGGGGGGGGGGGGGGGGGGGGGGGGGGGGGGGGGGGTGGGGGGGGGGGGGGGGGGGGGGGGGGGGGGGGGGGGGGGGGGGGGGGGGGGGGGGGGGGGGGGGGGGGGGGGGGGGGGGGGGGGGGGGGGGGGGGGGGGGGGGGGGGGGGGGGGGGGGGGGGGGGGGGGGGGGGGGGGGGGGGGGGGGGGGGGGGGGGGGGGGGGGGGGGGGGGGGGGGGGGGGGGGGGGGGGGGGGGGGGGGGGGGGGGGGGGGGGGGGGGGGGGGGGGGGGGGGGGGGGGGGGGGGGGGGGGGGGGGGGGGGTGGGGGGGGGGGGGGGGGGGGGGGGGGGGGGGGGGGGGGGGGGGGGGGGGGGGGGGGGGGGGGGGGGGGGGGTGGGGGGGGGGGGGGGGGGGGGGGGGGGGGGGGGGGGGGGGGGGGGGGGGGGGGGGGGGGGGGGGGGGGGGGGGGGGGGGGGGGGGGGGGGGGGGGGGGGGGGGGGGGGGGGGGGGGGGGTGGGGGGGGGGGGGGGGGGGGGGGGGGGGGGGGGGGGGGGGGGGGGGGGGGGGGGGGGGGGGGGGGGGGGGGGGGGGGGGGGGGGGGGGGGGGGGGGGGGGGGGGGGGGGGGGGGGGGGGGGGGGGGGGGGGGGGGGGGGGGGGGGGGGGGGGGGGGGGGGGGGGGGGGGGGGGGGGGGGGGGGGGGGGGGGGGGGGGGGGGGGGGGGGGGGGGGGGGGGGGGGGGGGGGGGGGGGGGGGGGGGGGGGGGGGGGGGGGGGGGGGGGGGGGGGGGGGGGGGGGGGGGGGGGGGGGGGGGGGGGGGGGGTGGGGGGGGGGGGGGGGGGGGGGGGGGGGGGGGGGGGGGGGGGGGGGGGGGGGGGGGGGGGGGGGGGGGGGGGGGGGGGGGGGGGGGGGGGGGGGGGGGGGGGGGGGGGGGGGGGGGGGGGGGGGGGGGGGGGGGGGGGGGGGGGGGGGGGGGGGGGGGGGGGGGGGGGGGGGGGGGGGGGGGGGGGGGGGGGGGGGGGGGGGGGGGGGGTGGGGGGGGGGGGGGGGGGGGGGGGGGGGGGGGGGGGGGGGGGGGGGGGGGGGGGGGGGGGGGGGGGGGGGGGGGGGGGGGGGGGGGGGGGGGGGGGGGGGGGGGGGGGGGGGGGTGGGGGGGGGGGGGGGGGGGGGTGGGGGGGGGGGGGGGGGGGGGGGGGGGGGGGGGGGGGGGGGGGGGGGGGGGGGGGGGGGGGGGGGGGGGGGGGGTGGGGGGGGGGGGGGGGGGGGGGGGGGGGGGGTGGGGGGGGGGGGGGGGGGGGGGGGGGGGGGGGGGGGGGGGGGGGGGGGGTGGGGGGGGGGGGGGGGGGGGGGGGGGGGGGGGGGGGGGGGGGGGGGGGGGGGGGGGGGGGGGGGGGGGGGGGGGGGGGGGGGGGGGGGGGGGGGGGGGGGGGGGGGGGGGGGGGGGGGGGGGGGGGGGGGGGGGGGGGGGGGGGGGGGGGGGGGGGGGGGGGGGGGGGGGGGGGGGGGGGGGGGGGGGGGGGGGGGGGGGGGGGGGGGGGGGGGGGGGGGGGGGGGGGGGGGGGGGGGGGGGGGGGGGGGGGGGGGGGGGGGGGGGGGGGGGGGGGGGGGGGGGGGGGGGGTGGGGGGGGGGGGGGGGGGGGGGGGGGGGGGGGGGGGGGGGGGGGGGGGGGGGGGGGGGGGGGGGGGGGGGGGGGGGGGGGGGGGGGGGGGGGGGGGGGGGGGGGGGGGGGGGGGGGGGGGGGGGGGGGGGGGGGGGGGGGGGGGGGGGGGGGGGGGGGGGGGGGGGGGGGGGGGGGGGGGGGGGGGGGGGGGGGGGGGGGGGGGGGGGGGGGGGGGGGGGGGGGGGGGGGGGGGGGGGGGGGGGGGGGGGGGGGGGGGGGGGGGGGGGGGGGGGGGGGGGGTGGGGGGGGGGGGGGGGGGGGGGGGGGGGGGGGGGGGGGGGGGGGGGGGGGGGGGGGGGGGGGGGGGGGGGGGGGGGGGGGGGGGGGGGGGGGGGGGGGGGGGGGGGGGGGGGGGGGGGGGGGGGGGGGGGGGGGGGGGGGGGGGGGGGGGGGGGGGGGGGGGGGGTCGATCTGATACGGAACACAAGTCTGTAGTGGTCCTAGTCATCGTCATGGTATCCACTACAGGGAGAATCATTTCGGGCAGAAAGGTCCCGCGTACAGAAGATGATTAAAAATATTCTCAGGGAGTATCAGCGGACAAGATTCAAGGTATATAACTGTAGATTCATTGTGGATGGAGGACAAAGTTATTAAAACGATGTTGAAGTAGTCAAAAGACGACTTAGAGACTAAAGAACGGATAAATGGAATGTATACATGTCTATAGTTTAGGCTTTAAAGTAGATTGACATTATTACCAATGTCCCAATAATGAGTCTTTTAAGATGACTTTTATATATAAGTCGAATCTAAGAGTCTACATAGGATCTCTGAAAGTCACATCATGGCGTCATCCTTTATAAACTATTACAGGAAGTCATTCAAAATGCTGATGATGCTGGAGTGTACTGGGTAAATTCTTCCTGGGACTGCCGTCAATTACAAACCTCCACCTGGACTAGTGACAGATACTGAGAAACATGTGAACTATCTCGTTATGGTCCAGCCTTTAATGTCTTTTAATAATGCACCTTTAAGAAAGAGACTGGATTAGTATTACATAATCTACACAGCGTGGTTGTAAAGCTAAGAATCCACACAAAGTAGGAAAATTTGGAAATTGGATTCAATATGTCTATCCACATAATGGTAATGCAGGTGTTCTGGAAATATAATAAGATTATAAAGTGAAGTTCCAGTAAAGTTTAAAACGTCCGGATTATTCATGTATTCAGATCTTCCAGTAATTGTCAGTGAGGCTACCTTGGATCTAAGGCACAAGGAAGTCTATGGACGGGGGAGTCTGGTTAACGGCTATTACTGAAAAAATCTATTAGCAACTTTGTCAGAAAATAGCTCCTTATCAAGGATTGCTGGTTTTTATAAATCCTTTTATGTGAAAAAACATTTAAGATTTACCACTTCGTAACAAACATCCAAAGCTTTCAAAAGAACTTATACTATATCAAGCTCAAGGGTTACTAGAATCTTAAAGCTGAAGCAAAATACATTTTACTTTTCTTCGATCAGTTTGTTCCATTGAAGTGATAAGATTTCGTCTAACCACTCCGTAAGTCACTTGTTTAAAGTAAGTGTTGATACGATACTTACATGCAAAAGTCATAATTCAGCAAACAACAATACTCAGTGATGTTAAATACACTTTTCCAATTGATCACTGAGCAGTGCTGGCAAAGTTATTAAAAGTAGTGATCACTTCAACATGAAGGTACCTGATGAAGTATTCACAGTAACACATGAATGGATAGTAGTAATCAGGTTGGTAGTGAGGACATAGAGGGAATGCAATTAGCAGAGAGCAGCATGTTTGCCGCTGGGTAGGAAACAGTGTGAAGTCAGTAGTACACCATGTTGTGGTGGTCGTGTATATTTTGTATTCTTCCTTTACCCATTTGAGACCTAGCTCCATGTAGTATTTCACATTTAAGGAACTTTTGCTGAGTTAGTAATCGTCGATCTCTCAAATGGAAGCACAAGAAGGAAAAGATGTGAAGAAAGTAGTTGGAACAAATTGTAGTAAAAAAATTCTGCCGTTTGTTATGTGGTTGGTCACAGTTAATACAAGTATGTCTTCGTCATTACAATACTACTGTATAATAGTGTGGGCCAGGATATAGGTCAAGTTGAAGGCACACTGGGGATGATATGTTAGAGCCGTTTTATAGCAATTCTCTATAGTAATTAAAGTTTGTACACTCCAGTTTGGGAGGACAATGGGATTAGCATTAGTGAATCAATATTTGTAGATGAGAATGAAGTAGTTCATCAAACCTGTCAAAGAGTGTATTTTGAGATGCCAAGTAAGCTAGTTGAAGTAGACCTTAACCAATGGGGCTTTACAGCATATTATGCCACATATAAAACTCTTTTAAATCCTTCAATGGTAAGATGGAGCTTAGAAGAATTAGTGACTATGAGTTTATGTCAAGAAAGGTAAACAGCTTGTTCTTGGACTAACTGCCTAGTGGACCACAAGTATAATGACCTTCTGGTCTTAAACTTCATGCTCAATGGCGACTTTTTGTACAGGTCCAAACCAGTCATTACGCATATGGTATACAATTATAGATGGGTAGTAGTAGTACTCCACATACAACTTCTACATGGTGAGAGCATATATTAGTCAGTGTTTATTGGATAACCCAATCTTCATTCAATTAACCAAAGTGGCCAAAAACGTAGTCATAACAACTGAAAGTAGTATTGGGTGTTTCTGAAGTAGCATGTATTACAACAGTCTAAATCCTCCTTTTGGTCAATAAGCAACTTGCTTTTGGTAATGGTTCAGAATAAGAAGGCGCTTATTCGTTCAAAGGAGATGTACAATAAGGCATTGTCGGCCTTATACCATAATGCTCTTTAGCCTAAACAAGGGGGTTGTAGTATATGTTCCTCCTTACTTAACTATAGCTTCACTATTAGTAACGTCGGGAAGTGTGGGATTTAATAGCTAATGCTCGAGCTTTCCCTATTTGTCATATACATCTTACTAACTATTTATACCAGTTAATCCAATGATATAATAGATGCATGCAAGACTTTAGTGTGGGAAAAGTTAAAAACTGTCCAGTAAAGATGAGAAGCATTTACAAAATTTCTATCATCTATACATTGTCTACAGTAGCTAGAGTTAATACAATTGTAAAGGACCGATTTTTGTGTCAATTTCCAGACCAGGAAGTCAGAGCACTCTATCAAGCTCATTAAGGACACTATATTAGTGGAAATACAGCTATTGCCTAGGTGTTAGGTCATTTGATTTGAGAATAGACCTACTTCCGCACTCCTTTATATTAGGTATTAGCATGACACAATAGATTATTAAAGCTTTCAAACATGTTAAGGAATGATTGAAATAGAGTATCTTCTACAGGTATCTTCTCAGATTTAGAAAGCCAGAGCAATATTAGTAATGTGGTACCTTTTATGAAAGGTATACTTGATAGCTTTGATAGTAATAGTAAGGAAATATTTCAGCTTATTTGAGGCATATTTCAAAAATGACCATATAAACTTTGCATTGTACCGTCTATCATCAACTTAGATACAAGCTCCATGTTAATCTATTGACCTTGGCCCCGATATATTTATGTTAAAGAGTTATTAGGCGACCAATCAAGTATTTCCTAGGTTTCTTATCCCTCTATGCTTTCGACAGTGTGGTTTAAAGTCTCTACCTTCTATACAACATGCAGATATCAGACAGATTATAAAAATAGTGTCAGGAGTATCAGGAACCAGGTTTAGCTAAATTAGTGATGTAACATTCTATGAATGTAGCAGTATTTACTCGACAAGTACCCACACGCACTTAATGAAAGAGATTAGTAGTGGAGACTTATAATTACAAGACAGCTTTAATGGATCAGTCAAAATTGGTGCTGGTTCGGTAGTTTAAGTTAGTTGGACTCTCCTCAAAGACTACCCTGGTTTGCTTACAATGGTAGGAGTTTCCTTTGGAAAACATTAACGTCAATGAAATGTACTCCACTTATAGTGACTATCACAAAGCACATGCTCATCACAATTAGCCAATGCTAGCAGGCTCAAAAGCAATTTTTGTAGAAAAATGTACCATCACAAATTGCAAAAACTTTGTAGTTCTTCTAAAATATAGTGGGGAAGTTGATAGCTATTTAAAGAGATAATCATAAAATGAGATAAAATATCGTTCGATGTAGTGATCAGTTATCATATCAGACCACATTACCTTCCAAAATAATATACTTATTTTGATAAGAAGACCTTTGATGATATAGAGAAATTGGGATGGGTGGAGAAGCAAATCCACATTTACAGCTCTAGATGGTAGCTCTTAGAACAGCTCCT
This sequence comes from Gigantopelta aegis, assembly GCF_016097555.1. Taxonomy (NCBI): domain Eukaryota; kingdom Metazoa; phylum Mollusca; class Gastropoda; order Neomphalida; family Peltospiridae; genus Gigantopelta; species Gigantopelta aegis. The sequence goes on from NW_024534278.1 coordinate 64,898, forward strand.
TAGGAAAGTCTAGAGCTTTGTTACTGATTAAACAGATCTCAAAAAGATTTAAGAAACTCTGTCTAAATGTGGATTGATCCATAAGTAATAATATCATATACTGTGTACCCAATTATTAAAGACTAGACAATAAAATTAGTAAGAAGACGCAGGGTCATTAGTAAAAGGCAAATTAGCTGGGTCAGTGTAGAGGATCCATCAAGAATGAACAAATTCCCTTATTAAATGGTTGTGAGGGTTGTATTGTTGATATTATTGAGTATTTGCAGAAAACATAAAGCCTAAAGGTGTTTTACAAACAGTTTAACGTAGAAAGCTTGGATTCCAGTAGTCTGTGAGCCTTTAACTAAAGTGTAACAACATGTCATCATAAGACCAGTTGTAGTAAAAAACAATACAAGTTGTCCAAAGATTGTCATCATTGATGCTAAAAATTTTGCTCAATATATATCATTCGTTACCATGTTGTCTAAAGAGGCTACGTGATACTTTGGAAATAATGGCGAGTATGTAATACCTTGAGGTATTACACATTCAATTTGTATTGGAAGTGATGCACTCTTCATTCAAGGAAGCTATTAAACTTCCTAACGATATAGCTTTATGCAGAATATAATCTACAAACTAGCTGATCTTTTGTCAATGAGCATCAACCATGATGGACAAGATGAGAGCATCCCAACAGCTTCATCCTTTTGTATCTTCCAGTTCAAATTAATGCTCACAGTTGGAAACTTGTCGAATCATCTTGTGTTCTTTTTGTTGATAGTAGCAGATTCAAAAACAGGAAGTGAAAATGTTCAATTTGACTGAGACATCTTATGGCATGTTAAAATTCCACCAATAATTTCCACAAACAATAAGTAGTGCTCTGACCAAACAACTTTTATCAATATACTCCATGAAAAAGATGTGTGTCTTAGACTACCAAAAGAAATTAGACCAAAAGGTTTATCACTTTATTGCATAGAAAAAAGACATTATTTGTAATCAAAGTGATCAAGATAGTCCTCTTTCACAACATCTAAATAAAATTAAAACAGGTGTGTCCAAAGTTTATTGATGCAAAGCCCACAATATCTAAGTAGAGCTGTACCATTTCTCCAAGAACAGGCTACAGTCTTTTTTCACAAACTCTTTTTAAAAAATACTTAATGATATGAAGTTGTTGTTATCAGTGGACTTCGAGTTAGAGTAATATTACGTGAACAACAGGTGTGTATTGGAACAATTTCAGTTGATTATTCTCTCCAAAGTGAAAATAACAAGTACATTATGTATGTAAATGACAAATTACACCTAGCCCAGTCTGTGGAAAGAAGTAGCTCAGTCTCTCTGTATTGAGGTTGGGTTGTATGCTTAATATCAACCCTTTGATCTTCTTTGAGTTCAGGCAATATTAGCATCAGATTTCTTGGTTGTGCAGAGTACTGAAGACCTCCAATCATTAGCTATAGTTTGTTGAAGACCTGGAGCTTCTCAGAAGATGAACTTAATGATGACTATGTTCCTAAAAAAATTGGTCATCCTATTCCATCTCAACTTATTGCAATGTTGGACAGTGATATAAATCATATATATCGTCCACAAGAATTAATTGGTTATGAAGTGGAAGAAATTACTTTGTATGGGCTATAGTTTTTCTATATCCTGTGCAAATATGCAATCTGATGATGACCCAATAATGAAGAAATATGTCATTGCTTACAATCAGCAGGATGAAGAAGGTGAAGTTGTATCTGCTTTAGATATTTACAAGTTTGTAGATAAAGATACTGAAGTTGAAGGAGAAGGAACTGAGTTAGTTCCAATCAATAGTGCTACTGCTGCCCTTCAACAGGCTAAGGACAGCAAAAGATTAAAAGACCTGAAACGAAAAATTTGTAAAGAATTGCTGTTGATATGGAAGTTGCCAACAGAAGAAGAGAGGAAGAAAGCAATTCGAAGAAATATACATTACAATACCATCCAGACAAGGTTAACCAACTGATAAGGATCTCTTTGAAGAGGCATTTAAATTTATGCTCAGGCAAATTGACCGATTGGAGGCAGGACTACCATTAGAGAACCTGATGATGAAATATCTCCTGATGATGAGCCTTTCTATGAACGGTCTAGCTTGCGACAATATTATGCAACATGGGATAACAATATACATAGACCAACTACTAGTAGTAGTGGAGAGGAGAATGGGAAAGATCATATTTTTGTGGTGTGGTAGTGGTGGTATAAACTTGTTTACATCCCTCACCCTACACCAAATCAAGTAGAAGCAGAACGATGGTTACGTCAGGCTAATTCTGATCTAAAAGCTATGTGTGTTCTCAAGAATGAAGTTCATAATGAGCCTATATCATGTCAAATTATGTTCATGGCACATGAAGTAGCTGAAAAGGCCCCTAAAGGCTGGTATGTATGCACTAATTGGCATTAATTCTAATAGTGAAAGTTTAAAGACACATAACCTCACAAATCATGCACGAGCGATCTCCTCTGAAAAGCCAGCGGTCAGCTAGTAACACTACCACAACTTGCTACTTCAATGGAGTCCCTTCTATCTTAAACACTCGGTTCCCTAATCTCTATCCTTGTCCAACAGCTCCTGTTGATATCTATAAACCAGACGAGGCAATTGTGGCATTTGATTATGCAAAGACAATTTTTGGACTAGTCGAAAAACTAGTTAATAAACAGTTGTGAACATAATGTAATCTAAAAATTATTTTTGCTGACAAATCGTTTTTAAAAAACTCAGTTTTAATATGCAATCAAAAAATTGTTTGATATTTGTTTGCACAAGTAAATACTGTTAATATATATTTGGAATGCATTGTGATCCTTAATTGAATTAATTTATAACATTATTATTATTACTAATTATTATACATTTTAAGATTTTTGATCTTGAATAAATTTAATGATCTATAAAAACTTTCTTGTACCTTCACTAAGAATCAACATAATAACAATTGATAGAAAATGGAAAATTGGAAATGAGCATTTAATTGGCCATAGATACATCCAAAACTCCAAAATTAAAGGTTGATAACCAACTAGGTTTATTACTAACTGATATATTGAGAGATTTTAATATATATAGACACTAAGTAATTCACTAAAAACAAATACAAATACTATAAAAAAAGCATCACAAATTATTGTGATTTCAAAGATGGCATTTTCCTGCTGAGAGCTCTTATCAGTCATATAATAGATACTAAGTCAGTTAACAATTACTACACTAAACTTTGATTTATTTTCAGTAGTTATTCCTACTCAATATAGAGCAGACTCTTGCTGCATGTACCTTTTATGTTCCTTAAACAATCTCAAATTTCCCAACAGATTTTAGCAGTAGTGGAAAAGGGGGACTTGGTAATATATATTTTACTACTGAGCCCTCAAAGGAAAACTCCAACACATGATCTAGAAAAAAAAGCAGAGGTTCTATATTGGGATGATTGTTCTCATGGCAAGAATATCATTAATGCTTGTCTTTGGCCAAACAAATGAATCTTATGAAGTGGGCATCAATAGAGAGGATAGTCTTTCTTTATCTCAGGAGCCTATGGAAAACTATTTGCAGTATCTTGGAGATGAGGAACTAGATAGTTATGCTGTGATATAATCTTTCCAATATTTTGTCTATTGCTGTCAAAAGAAAGGGAGGATCACTTGAAGTATATGAAATGTATACATGTACAAATGCTATATAATTATGAAAATGAAAGAGAGAGCATATGCTGCAAACACATAAAAATATTTAGAATCAAAGAGTGGAAATTTTTTGTTCAATTGCAAACTTTTCAGATCACCATCACACATCATTCCCTGATCATTTTGATTTTTTGTTCTCTAGGAATATAGGAAACTTGAGTAGTTAGAATTTTATATGCCATAGGGGTTGGGCTTAGAGTTTTGTGAATAATTCAAAGTATCTGTAAACATGTGTCAAAAGGTCAAAAGGCATTCTGTAAGTAATACCAATACTATAGAATATTGCATTTAAAACTAGGACTAGAATATGCTCTCCTGTGTGTACTGATTTCAATGATTACTTGTACAGCTATGTAATGACTGATAATATGAATAATCATTAGAAGAATCAATTATAGCTATAATTTCTATATATTCAATAATCTCTAAATGTAATATTCACTAAAAGATCTTTGTCTCATGAAATTATTGATGAATGGGATAACAAAGTCAAGTATGGTGAACTTGATCATCAAATTTGATTGATACATGTGCAGCAAAACCTAATGTATTTAATACTATGATTTTAAGACAATATCACTTCATCATGATCAGATCAAACATGTTCACATATTACAATATTTAGTATAACCACATTCTTATTAGGTAAACCTTGTTATATTTTATACCACGTGATGAGATCATTAGTTGTGTAAACACTGTGGGTTGCTTCAGTTCTCTATTGAAATGTACTTTGTTTCTATATTCACTTACTCACTTTAAGGCTTAAACAAAGTCCAGTTATTGTCATTTTACCATATCATAATACCACTGACTAAATTGTGATTTATATATAACAATATTGAATATGCTAAAACAGCAGAAAAAAGTATAGGAACAAATATGATCAAAAGATTTTGAAAAAACTAAATAGGAACCAGATGTAAGGATAGCATTGTACACACAAGTCCATACAACATTCCCTACCTAAGTAGCCTACTATATCTTTTAGTTACTAAGCTACTTATACAATGTATTATGGCTACTTTGCCTCTGTACTTTTCACATTGTCTTCCTAGCTACATCAATCTTCATTTTTGAATGTTACACACATACATCACTGTCATTCCGAAAAATTTAGTTCTATAGGCCTAATATATGGCCTGTAAACAACTAACTTCCTACTAGGAGATTTTTGTAGCAAAGGGCGGGCTCCACACGGGGATTGCAAGAACTAATGAATAAAATTACTGGATTCTACGCGGACTCGACTAAAGTCTAGTCTACATATTATCCGTCTGCCATGGCTAATACTCCACTGAAAGGACAAATATTTGGGCAAAACTACCTCCGTTGTACAAAGCAATCGAGAACATTCTAAAAGAGTATCCCAGTGGACAAATATTCAAAGTAACATTATACTAAGCAATATTTTAACTATAATATTATATCTATGTCTAGTCCAAAAGGCGCCAGTAGCATGTACTCTAGTCTAGTAACTTTACAGTTAATTTAAATAGCAAAGGTTATTTGCTAACAGTGAATTGGTTAATTAGTGGCATAATTCTTAATAACTACCTATTATTAAATCCATACAATACAAAAGGTCATTTCATTATAGGAAGTTATTCAAAATGCTGATGATGCTAGAGCTACTGAGGTCAAATTTTTCCTTGACTGCCGTCAATTACAGACCCTCCCACCTGGACTAGTTACAGATACTGAGAAACATTTTGAACTATCTCGGTTTTATGGTCCAGCCTTAATGTCTTTTAATAATGCACCTTTTAAGAAAGAAGACTGGGATAGTATACAAAGTCTACCCAGAGTGGTAAAAGCTAAGAATCCACACAAAGTAGGAAAATTTGGGATTGGATTCAACTCTGTCTATCACATTACTGGTAAGTACAGTTGTTCATGGAATTAAATATAATTGGATTCATAATATCAAATTCCAATAAATTTATAGTTTATAAATATTATTCATTTGTATTCAGATCTTCCAGTAATTGTTAGTGGGGGCTACTGTGGATTCCTAGAGCCACAAGAAAATATATGGAAGGGTGAGTCTGGTAAAGGCTATTACTTACAAGATCTATTAATAAGTTGTCCTCAAACATTAACTCCTTATAATGACATATGTGGTTTTTCGAAGAGTAAACCATTTTGTGATCGAACACTTTTCAGATTCCACTTCGTAACAAACCATCAAAGCTTTCCAAAGAACTCTATACTATATCAAAGCTTCAAGCACTAGTAAAATCTCTTAAAGCTGAAGCAAAATATATTTTACTTTTTCTTCGATCAGTTTGTTCTATTGAAGTGATAGAGATTTCTGTCCATAACACTCTTAAGTCAATGTTTAAAGTAAGTGTGATACTGATACTTTATATTCAACACATAACTCAACAACATAAATTACTCAGTGATGTACAATCCACTTTTATAATTGATTCACTGAGTAGTGTGCGCAAAGTTATTAAAAGTAGTGATCACTTCAATATTGAAGTACATGATGATAGTAGTTACAGTAAACATAAATGGATAGTAGTAATCAGGTTGGTAGTGAGGATACAGAGGTAATGCAGTTAGCAGAGAAGCAGCATGTTTTGCCGTGGGTGGGAACAGCTTTTGAAGTCAATAGTACACCATGTTGTGGTGGTCGTATATTTTGTGTCCTTCCTTTACCCATTGAAGACATAGCTCCATTTAGTGTTCACATTAATGGAACTTTTGCTGTGAGTAGTAATCGTCGATCTCTCAAATGGGAAGCACAAGAAGGAAAGATGATGAAGAAAAAGTAGTTGGAACAAACTGTTAGTAAAAAAAATGTCTGCCTTCTTGTTATGTTGAGTTAGTTTCACAGTTAATACAATTGTTTCCTAGTAATTATACTGCTGTATATAGTTGTTGGCCAGATATAGTTCAAGTTAAAGGCACACCTTGGGATGATATGTTAGAGCCTTTTTATAGGCAACTTCTCTATAGCAATAAAAGTTTTGTACACTCCAGTTTTTGGAGGACAATGGATTAGTATTAATGAATCAATATTTGTAGATGAGAATGAGGTAGTTCCCCAACCTGTCAAGGAGTGTGTCTTAAATTGTCAAGTAAAGTTAGTTGAACTAGACCACAACCAGTGGATGGCTTTACAGCAATATTGCACTATAATTAAAAAAAATTATATCCTTCAATGGTAAGAATAGAACTTAAAAAGAACTCACAGCCTATGAGCTTTATATCCCGACAAGCTAAACTAGCCATTCTTGACTATTGCCTCAGTGACCACAAGTATAATGACCTCTCTGGTCTTAAACTACTTCCATTGCTCAATGGAGACTTTGTACAGTTTACACAAACCAGTCATTATTCATATGGTACTACTACATTATATATTGTAGTAGTAGTACTCCACATACTCTTCTACCTGGTTTAGAGCATATATTAGTCAGTGTTTATTCTGATAACCCAACTACTCATTCAAATTTAACAAAGGTTGCCAAAAGTGGCCAAACACAACTCAAAGTGTTGGGTGTTCCTGAAATAGCTAACTTATTACCACAGTGTAATCCTGAGTCTTGGTCTAATGAACAACTTGCTTCTTTTTGGCAATGGTACATGATAAAGAATTGCATTTATTCTATCAAAAGCAGATAGTACCAATAAACACTCATCAGGTCAATCTTCAGTAATGCCTTTAGCTAAGCAAAGTGGCGTAGTATATATTTCCCCTTATTTCCCTGTATCTTCAACTTAGTAGCAGCTCTGGAGAAGTGTGGGATCAAAAACTAGCTAATGCTCGAAACTTTCCATATTTAGTTCATAATCATCTGACTCAATATTTATACCAGTTTAATCCAGATGATATACTAGATGCAATGCAAGGTTTTAGTTTGGGGAATGTAAAGTTGTCTAATAAAGAAGCAGAAGTTTTACAAACATTTCTATCATCTAGTACATTGTCTACAGTAGCTAGAGTTAATACAGTCTGTACATTACCTATATTTAGTGTCATTCAGGACACAGGATGTCGTCACTCGATCACCTCTATTAAGAACACCATATTATGGAAATACAGCTATTGCAGAGAGTAGGTCATTTGATTTGAGAATAGACCTACTTTCAACCACTCCTTTAGTTATTAGCAGATATAGCAATGACACAAATATACTATTAAAGCTTTCTAAGCATGTTAAGTTAAAATGAAATAGAATATCTCTTACACATTACTTTTAATCAGATCAGAAACAGCCAGTTCAATATTAGTATGTGGTACCTTTTATGACAAGTATACTTGATAGCTTTGATAATATGAGAAGGAAATATCCCAGCTTATTTGAGCAATTCAAAAATGCCATATCAACTTTGCCATTTATACCAGTCTCTTCATCAACAGTATTACAAGCTCCATGTAATCTTTTTGATCCTCAAGATGCTATGTTAAAGAAATTATTTAGAGAACCAATCAGTATTTCCTGGACCTGAGTTTTCTTCTTATCTCTACAATTTACGACAGTGTGGTTTAAAGTCTATTACATCTATCACAGCAACGGATATACTACAGATTATAACAAGTATTCAGGTGTATTCAGGAACAGGCTTAGCTACATCTAATGATGTAAACATCTCTAGGATAGTAGCAGTTTTTCACTATCTGAATAAATACCCACAAGTCCTTAATGAAAGATTGCCTAATAGATACGATAATTTACAAAATGCTTTAGTACTTCAAGGCCAAACTCACTGTTGGTTACCAATAGCTAGTAATCTTCCTAAAGGTACCCTACTTACTTAAAGTGGAAGGGTTCTTCCTTTAATCAGAATTTAGCATCAGCTAGACATAGTCTATTAGTAGTCCTATCACAAGTTTAAACTCATCGCCAATTACCAATGATAGCAGGTTCACAAGCTATTTTTGTAGAAAATTTAACCATCAAATTGCCCAATTCTTTGTAGTTCTCTTCAAATTATAGTAGGTGCAGTTGTAGCTCATTTTAAAGAGATAATTCAAAATGAGGAAAAAAATAAGGTCTGATGTATTAGATCAGTTATCATATCAGACTACAGTTACCTTCAAGATAATGTAGATTATTGTGACAAGAAGACCTTTGATGATATAGAGAATTGGGTATGGATGGAGAGTGAATCCACATTTATCAGCTCTAGTATGGTAGCTATTAGAAGTAATCCTACCTTCAGACAAAGTCTAGAGCCTTTTGTGTTTACTGTATCAAACAGATTGCAAAAAAATTTAAGAAACTCTTTCTTAAATGTGGAATTAATCCACAGATTACTACAAATCATATTCTTTTCTGTACTCCAATCTATTAAAGATAGACCAGATCAAATTAGTACAGAAGAAGCATGGTCATTAGTAAAGGCAATATTAGATGGGTAGTAGATGATCCATCAAGAATGAGTGATGGAGATGTATTAGTACCAGTACAGAGTGACTCGTTATATCCACAGCTTCAACTATTGAGGAGGTTGCCTACACAGATAACATAATGCTTCTTAAACATTGCTATGACTTTAGATGAAGAGTATATGTTAGTTCATGATAGAGTAGCTCATCTTGCTCCACAACTTGGTCTAAGTCCTCTCAGTGATCATCTTGATATCACAGAGGATGTATTTGAAGATGCTGGTCAACATGAACCTCTTATCACTTGTCTTAGTAATATCTTAAAGGAATACAAAGATGGTTTGACTATTATTAAAGAAATGATCCAAAATGCTGATGATGCTGAAGCCACAGAAGTCAACATTATCTATGATGCTCGTCACCATACAACACAAAAGCTCTTGTTTGAAGGAATGGCTGATAGTCACGGTCCAGCTTTAGTAGGTTCATAATAATAGCACTTTTACAAACGAAGATTTTGAAAACATCACAAATTAGCTGGTGCTACAAAAGCTAACAAACCATTAAAGATTGGTAAATTTGGTGTTGGTTTTTGTTCAGTATATCACATCACTGATGTCCTTCATTTGTGAGTGGAGAGTGGCTTTATATATTTGACCCTACTCTCCAGTATCTTAAAGGCATAGTTCGTAATGAGAACAGACCAGGTAAAAAGGTGAAGTACCTATCAAAGTTTGTATCTCAGTCTGAACAACTAGTACCATATGAAGGGTTGTTTGGTTTTAAAGGTTCTACTGTATACAATGGTACTATGTTTCGGTTTCCTTTTAGAAGAAGTCCCAGTCAAATTAGTTCTACACTCTACAATGAGCACATGATATCACAACTCAGAAAAGACTTAACAGATAATGGTTCCAAGTTACTACTGTTTTTACAACATGTAAAAAGAATTACATTTAGTTCAATTGATAGTTATAGTAGTAAGCCAAAGCTTCAAGTATCAATTGAAATGAGCTCATTAAGTTGTCAAAAAGAAAATTAAATATGTCATGACAAGACATCCAAGCAAAAGATCTTATGGAATATTGGTTAATTTCAACCCACAAGGAAGAACTTAAGACTCAAGATTATCAAATGCATTCAAGTACAGCATCTGTTGCCTGTCAACTATTAAAGCTGATGAACCTGATACCTTTAGCTGTAAACAATTAAAGGGTCTGTATTTTGTTTCCTTCCATTAGCAGTACCTAGTACAGGACTACCTGTACATGTAAGTGCTAACTTTGCTGTTATGAGTAACAGACATGGGTATCTGGACTAGTCATCTGAAATGGCTACCGATTCAAGAGAATGGTGGAACCAAAAGTTAATGGAAACTACTATACCCAAAGGCTTATTGTAGTTTATTGAATACTCTACAAGTTATGTGTAATCAGGTCATCTTTTGAACTATGAGTTTTATTGTCTTTGGCCTCTGAACACTAGATTACAATCAAAACATCCATGGGAGAGTATGAACTCAACTTGTACAAGATGATTTCAAAGAAACTCTCTTTCATTCTGCTTTCTATAAACAAGTGGTTAACATTAACTGAATCTAAGTTCATTTCGCCAGATATATTCAAGTGTACCAGGTGTTGATATCCTCAGTTCTATTATGAAAGCTGTATGTATATTAGAACTTCTGTAGTTTTCTCTACCATGCTGTATTTAGATCAGCTTAAAACTGAAGGCTTGTTTTCTCAACAAATTATAAAGCAAAATGAGTTTGTAGTACACTTTCTTCACAAAACTTTCACTATTTTAAAAGAATGTAAGTGTTCGCAATAAAATTCTATCCTTTATACTAACAACATTAGCAATTGGCATGAGAACAAAACTCAATGTTAACAAAATACCTCAAAGAGCATCCATGTATTCCATGTTCTCCAAATGGTATTCAAATAAAGTTAGCTAGAGACTTGTTGACCCACTGTTTTTTGAAAATTTTATTTTGATCAGGTGATGAGATGTTTCCATTGTCAGATTTTTATGAAAACAGTTTTAATTTGTCAAGCTATGAAATTTCTTGGTCTATTATCTTCAAAGTCAAAGTTACCTGGAATTAATATTTAAGATTGTGCCAGAAGAAGTTGATGATCTTTTTCTCCAAGGACAAATCTAAAGCTCTTAAAAGAATTAAGTTTCTTAATTTAATCATAGAAGAAAAAGCCTATTGTTTGCAACAAACAATACCTTGAAATAAGCACTCTCAAGAACATCCCATTTCTTACCATTGTTTCAAAGCATGAACACTACAACTTACCATGGAAAGGAGCAGGACGAAATCTTACGTTAAGCCCATCTCAAGTTATAGTCAATGCATATATCAAAAGCTAGTAGGTATTGTAGGCTCACAGAGATGCATTAGTAAATAATAGAGATGTCACTTGGAGGATGTGGACAATTCAGGACAATGTACTTACTGTACTTGTATTCCAACCAAGACCATCAGTAAATGATGTACTGTTGCCTTTCCATGTCTCATTGATAATTTATCAACCAATGAGTGTGAAAATCTAAAAGTTGATTGAAATATCGCGAATTCATGTATATATAGAATTTTGGATGATGAAATCAGGAAAAAAGAATGGAAAATACAGTGATGGAAGTCATTCTTCATGAGGAGGTCCACGCTATATTCAAAAAATTAAGAAACAATTGGAAGAATTTCAAACAAACCATTTGTTTGGACTGCAAACTTGTTTGCTATTCCTGATAATGTAAGCTCGAAAAATGGAGGAAGAAGATGGACCGTACTTTACAAGCTTCCTGATCAGACTTTCAGAAGTAAAAATTTTACTCCGTTGTATTGCAAATATTAAAGGATGCTTTAATGCAAGAAAAATTATTTTAAATACATTTCGATGGCATACTTGGATGACAAAGACGCAGAACTGCCTTCAGATTATTATGCAGCTAATAGACTGCATGATTTCAGGAGGGAAATAAATGCTGAATAGAAGACTAAGATAAATTTGAAAAATATTTGTTAGTAGATGTGGAATTATTACTCAGACCTGGAATGGACTTGGCATTGTAATGATGCATTATGGCCCGCTGTTGGAAGATTGTAATTATGGTCCATTCTAAATCTCAAAACAGAAAAGTTAGCTCTGCCTTTTGGTATAAAACTTACAAGTAGCAAATATCTTGAAAATTTGTTTTCATTGTCACACCACTTTGGCAGGCATAGAAATATTTCGTCAAAGAAGGACCTACTAGAGAATCAAGAATATTTACAAGAATTATCACTAGATGTCACTTTTCTTAAAGGAGTTATAAAAGATGCTGCTGATGATGCTAAGGCTACAAAACATGTGTGTCATGACTGACAAGAGAAACAGTGGAAAAGACTCGAATACTTTCTGAAAGATGCGCAGAACGCTCAGGTCCTGCATATTAGTTGGAACGACAGTGACTTCACTGATAAAGATCTAGGGGTATACAAAAAAACTAGGTCGTGGGTCAAACGAGGGGATAGCAAAAATCAATTTGGTCCGTTTGGTGTTGGTTTTAATGTGGTATATCCTATAAAAGAGTGTCCTAGTTTATCAACGAGGTAAATACTCTGCGTGTTTGAGCCTCAGTGTGCTATAGTTCCTGGAGCTACTTAAGATGCCTGGAAGACCATTGAGGTGATAATAACTTTGGAAGAAAATGTTTGGATATTCAAAGGTCATTACTGCAAGATTATCTTCCTAAACAATTATATGCATTAGAAAGGCTAATATTCGGTGTTCCTTGAGGTCCACAAGTGAGCAGATTAAGTTCCTATGAGATTGTGGATCTGAAAGAATTAACCTAACCACCTCATGTGCCGTCATGGAGAGAATGTTATGAATTGGGTATGTGAACTAAAGATCCTCCTTTTTGAATCATTGTCGCAGTTTGAGTTCTATTATGATCGTGATCAGGTGAATGTAAGGGCTAGCTCTAAGGTATATCTAGATGCTAGCTCTCATGCTCGTCGCAGTATTCATGACATTTTAGTAATTTAAGGACTCAAGAGACAGACTCTTCTGTGGTTCCCTTCTCTTGACTATCAACACAGACAGCGAAGAGGAAGTGGTAATACAACAAAAAGGTGTTGGAGGACCTCCAAATCATTCTCAAATTGGTTTCATTAATGATCAAAACTCTTCTAAACAGCATAGCAGATCCAATGCAGATCATGAAAATGTTAATGGTAAAATTTTTTGTTGTCCTCTTACAGTCAAATGGGTCTTCGTCCCATGTATATGGTCCAGTTTGCTCTCAGTAGAATCGTCGTCTCTATGGAGTAGTGACAGTGGTGATGATAGTCGAAAACAAATGGAAGTCTTTTTCTCATTCAGGTATGTTTTTCTATCTCCATTTTTTACACAAGCTAGAGACTACTATGTTCATCGAAGGTTATAATCACTGATGATCTTATGCGAGTTAATTGTTTACACAGTATATCCAAATTATCTTGGAAGAGGTAAACCACAAGAGAGGAGGCAAACAACTATGATATATAGGTATCAAATTCTAACATGGGACCAGAAAGTATTCAACAAAAAAACTAGTAAGGACAAACCTTCCAAGCAGAATCGCTATAAGAAGATTGGAACAGATGGGTTGTTCAGTTTCAGGAAAATTATGGTCTGCCAATGTTCTGATGAAATCTGAAGTTTTTCCCAGTCACCAAAAAACTCTGACTGTGTAAAGGCAATTTACTCCAACAATGATATAATCATATTAATCAAGCAATTCAAACTAAGAGGACCAATAAAATTGAGCAATCTAAGAAATATTGGTATGATAGGACTTGTGCCCACAGGAGCTCTATATACATGAAGAGCAAACCCAGCCATAGCAGATAGTCCTTTAGTTTATTAGCAGATATAGGCAATGACACAAATATACTATTAAAGCTTTCTAAGCATGTTAAGTTAATAAATGAAATAGAATATCTCTTACACATTCCTTTTAATCAGATCAGAAACAGCCAGTTCAACTATTCGTAATTGGGTACCTTTTATGACAAGTATACTTGATAGCTCTTGATAATATGAGAAGGAAATATCCCAGCTTATTTGAGCAATTCAAAATGCCATATCAACTTTGCCATTTATACCAGTCTCTTCATCAACAGTATTTACAAGCTCCATGTAATCTTTTTGATCCTCAAGATGCTATGTTAAAAGAATTATTTAGAGAACAATCAGTATTTCCTGGACCTGGTTTTCTTCTTATCTCTACAATTTACGACAGTGTGGTTTAAAGTCTATTACATCTATCACAGCAAACAGATATACTACAGATTATAACAAGTATTCAGGTGTATTCAGGAACAGGCTTAGCTACATCTAATGATGTAAACATCTCTAGGATAGTAGCAGTTTTTCACTATCTGAATAAATACCCACAAGTCCCTTATGAAACATTGCCTAAAACTAATGATAATTTACAAATGCTTTTAGTTTTCAAGGCCAAAAGTTCACTGTTGGTTACCAATACTAGTAATCTTCCTAAAGGGTACCCTACTTGCTTAAAGTGGAAAGGGTTCTTTTGTTAATCAGAATTTAGCATCAGCTCGATATAGTCTATTAGTAGTCCTATCACAAAGTTTAAACTCATGCAATTACCAATGATAGCAGGTCACAAGCTATTTTTTGTAGAAAATGTACCATCACAAATTGCCCAAGTGTCGTTGTAGTTCCGCTAGCTCTTCAAATTATAGTAGGTGCAGTTGTAGCTCATTTTAAAGAGATAATTAAAAATGAGGAAAAAATAAGGTCTGATGTATTAGATCAGTTATCATATCAGACCTACAGTTACCTTCAAGATAATAGAGCATATTGTGACAAGAAGACCTTTGATGATATAGAGAATTGGGTATGGATGGAGAGTGAATCCACATTTATCAGCTCTAGTATGGTAGCTATTAGAAGTAATCCTACCTTCAGACAAAGTCTAGAGCCTTTTGTGTTTACTGTATCAAACAGATTTGCAAAAATTTTACAAGCTCTCTTTCTTAAATGTGGAATTAATCCACAGATTACTACAAATCATATTCTTTCTGTACTCCAATCTATTAAAGATAGACCAGATCAAATTAGTACAGAAGAAGCATGGTCATTAGTAAAGGCAATATTAGACTGGGTAGTAGATGATCCATCAAGAATGAATGATGGAGATTGTTAGTACCAGTACAGAGTGACTCGTTATATCCACAGCTTCAACCTATTGAGGGTAGTTTGCCTACACAGATAACAAAATGCTTCTTAACATTGCTATGACTTTAGATGAAGAGTATATGTTAGTTCATGATAGAGTAGCTCATCTTGCTCCACAACTTGGTCTAAGTCCTCTCAGTGATCATCTTGATATCACAGAGGATGTATTTGAAGATGCTGGTCAACATGAACCTCTTATCACTTGTCTTAGTAATATCTTGAAGGAATACAAAGATGGTCTGACTATTATTAAAGAAATGATCCAAAATGCTGATGATGCTGAAGCCACAGAAGTCAACATTATCTATGATGCTCGTCACCATACAACAGAAAAAAGCTCTTGTTTAAAGGAATGGCTGATAGTCATGGTCCAGCTTTAGTAGTTCATAATAATAGCACTTTTACAACGAAGATTTTGAAAACATCACCAAATTAGCTGGTGCTACAAAAGCTAACAAACCATTAAAGATTGGTAAATTTGGTGTTGGTTTTTGTTCAGTATATCACATCACTGATGTCCCCTTCATTTGTGAGTGGAGAGTGGCTTTATATATTTGACCCTACTCTCCAGTATCTTAAAGGCATAGTTCGTAATGAGAACAGACCAGGTAAAAAGGTGAAGTACCTATCAAAGTTTGTATCTCAGTCTGAACAACTAGTACCATATGAAGGGTTGTTTGGTTTTAAAGGTTCTACTGTATACAATGGTACTATGTTTCGGTTTCCTTTTAGAAGAAGTCCCAGTCAAATTAGTTCTACACTCTACAATGAGCACATGATATCAAAACTCAGAAAAGACTTAACTGATAATGGTTCCAAGTTACTACTGTTTTTACAACATGTAAAAAGAATTACATTTAGTTCAATTGATAGTTATAGTAGTAAGCCAAAAGCTTCAAGTATCAATTGAAATGAGCTCATTAAGTTGTCAAAAAGAAATTAAATATGTCATGACTAAGACAATCCAAGCAAAAAGATCTTATGGAATATTGGTTAGTTTCAAACCACAAGGAAGAGCTTCAGACACAAGATTATCAAATGCAATTCAAGTACAGCATCTGTAGCCTGTCAGCTTATTAAAGCTGATGAACCTGATATCTTTAGCTGTAAACAGATAGAAGGGTCTGTATTTTGTTTTTCTTCCATTAGCAGTACCTAGTACAGGACTACCTGTACATGTAAGTGCTAACTTTGCTGTTATGAGTAACAGACGTGGTATCTGGACTAGTTCATCTGAAATGGCTACCGATTCAAGAGAATGGTGGAACCAAAAGTTAATGGAAACTACTATACCAAAGGCTTATTGTAGTTTATTGAATACTCTACAAGTTATGTGTACATCAGGTCAACTTTTGAACTATGAGTTTTATTGTCTTTGGCCTCTGAACACTAGCTTACAATCAAGATATCCATGGGAGAGTATGAACTCAACCTTGTATAAGATGATTTCAAAGAAAGCTCTCTTTCATTCTGCTTCTATAAACAAGTGGTTAACATTAACTGAATCTAAGTTCATTTCGCCAGATATATTCAATGTACCAGGTGTTGATATCCTTAGTTCTATTATGAAAGCTGTATGTATATTTAGAACTTCCTGTAGTTTCTCTACCATGCTCTTATTTAGATCAGCTTAAAACTGAAGGCTTTGTTTCTCAACAAATTATAAAGCAAAATGAGTTTGTAGACACTTTCTTCACAAAACTTCACTATTTTCAAAGCAATGTAAGTGTTCGCAATAAAATTCTATCCTTTATGCTAACAACATTAGCAATTGCCATGAGAACTAACTCAATGTTAACAAAATACCTCAAAGAGCATCCATGTATTCCATGTTCTCCAAATGGTATTCAAGTAAAAGTTAGCTAGTGAGCTTGTTGACCACATGTTTTTGAAAATTTATTTGATCCGGTGATGAGATGTTTCCATTGTCAGACTTTTATGAAAACAGTTTAATTTGTCAAGCTATGAAATTTCTTGGTCTATTATCTTCAAAGTCAAACTTACCTTGGAATAATATTATAGATTGTGCCAGAAGAGTTGATGATCTTTTTTCTCAAGACAAGCCTAAAGCTCTTAAAAAGAATTAAGTTTCTTATTTCAAATCATAGAAGAAAAAGCCACTTTGCAACAAAACAATACCCCTTGAAATAAGCACTCTCAAGAACATATCATTTCTTCCAATTCTCTCAAAACCTGAAGCATACATTTTACCATGGAAAGGAGAAGGACATCACTTATTAAGCCCATCTCAAGTAATCTCAATGGATATGTCAATGGCTAGTCTGTATTGTAGGTTCACAGAAAGCTATTGTCAATACCAATTATGTTCACCTTGGAGGATGTGGTAACATTCCACATAATGTTCTTACATTATTGGGAATTTCAACCAGACCATCAGTAAATGATGTACTGTTGCACTTTTCCGTGTCTCATTGATGATTTTAGCCCAAGTTGAGCATGAAACCTGAAATAATTGAAATTTGTCGTCATGTATATGAAGTTTTGTGATGATGAACTTCAACAACAATCAAAATACATCGATCCACATCATCAGACAACACCCACTTATATACAAGTTAAACAAACATTGGAAGCATTTCAAAACAAACCCTTCATTTGGACTGGCAACTGTTTTGCTATTCCTACTAATGTAGCTAAGAATTGGAGGAAGAATGATGGACCATACCTTTACAAGCTTCCAGATATGTTATCAGATCGTAAGCAATTTACTGAAAGTGTTAAATATTAAAGATGAGTTTAGTGTGCTGAAATTGTTGAAAACATTTCAAAGTATGTACCAGTATTTTAAAGAAATAAAAATTCCTTCTAAATATCATGAGCTAATAGACTGCATGATTTTTCAGAAGGTAAATTCATCTGAATTAGAAGACAAGTAAATTTGAAAAATATTATGCTAGTAGATGTGAATTATATACTCAGACCTGCTAATGACTTGTCATTTAATGATGCATTATGGCTTCCAGCTGTTGAAGATTGTAATTATGTCCATTCTAAACTCTCAAACAGAAAAGTAGCTCTTGCTTTTGGTATAAAACTTACAAGTAGCAAATATCTTGAAAAACTTTGTTTCTCCACTGTCACAACATTTTGCAGGCTCAGAATTTGGTCAAAGAGAGGACCTTACTCAGAGAATCAAGAATATTCTACAAGATTATCCACTAGATGTCACTTTTTCTTAAAGAACTATTACAAAATGCTGATGATGCTAAGGCTACAAAAATGTGTGTCATACTTGACAAGAGAACACATGGGAAAGACCGAATACTTTCTGAAAGATGGGCAGAGCTCCAAGGTCCTGCATTATTAGTCTGGAATGACAGTGACTTCACTGATAAAGATCTAGAGGGTATACAAAAACTAGGTCTTGGGTCAAAACGAGGTGATACAGAATCATTGGTCAGTTTGGTATTGGTTTTAATGTGGTATATCATGTAACAGATTGTCCTAGTTTTATCACACGAGTAACATCCTCTGTGTGTTTGATCCTCATTGTCGCTATGTTCCTGGAGCTAATTTAAGATGTCCTGGAAGACAATATGATGTTGATAATAACTTTTGGAAGAATATGTCTGATCTTCAAAGGTCATACTTGCAAGATTCTCTTCCTAAACAATTATCGTGTCTTAAGAAAGGCTCACTCTTTCGGTTTCCATTGAGGTCCACAATTGAGCAAGATTAAGTCCTCTGAGATGGTGGATATGAAGAATTCAAACTGAACCACTCACTGCTGAAGTCATGGAGAGAAATGTTATGAATTGGGTATGTGAAATAAAAGATGCCCTTCTCTTTTTGAATCATTTTACTCAGTTTTGAGTTCTATGTATTGATCGTGAATCATGTGAATGTAAGGCTAGCTATAAGGTAATCTAGATGACTCAGCTCTATACATGCTCGTAGCAGTCTTCATGACATCTTTAGTAAATTTAAGGACTCAAAACAACCTCAAGTTGTTACATATCCTTTGACTATTCAAAACAGACAGCGAAGAGAAATGGCTAATACAACAAGGTGTTGGAGACCTCCAAAATCATTCTCAAAATTGGTCATATATTCAATCAAACTCTTCCCAAACATGGCATAGCAGCTCCAATGCAGCATCATGAACATTTTAATGGTAAATTTTTTTGTTTTCTTCCTCTTACAGTCCAAACTGGTCTTCCTGTCACATTAATGGTCAGTTTGCTCTCAGTAGTAATCGTCGCTCTCTCTGGAGTAGTGACAGTGGTGATGATAGTCGAACAAACTGGAATTCTTTTCTCATTCAGGCTATTGCTTCTTCTTATCTCCATTTTTTGACACAAGCTAGAGACTACTATGTTCATCAGAACAAGGTTATAAATCACTTGAATGATTTATATGCTGCAGTTAATTGTTACTACTATCTATCTCCAAATTATTTGGAAAAGGTAAACCACCAGAGAGAGCAAACCCAACTATGACATATAGGTCTCAAATTCTAAAATGGGACCAGAAAGTATTCTCACAAAAACTAGTAATGGACAAACCTTTCCAAGCAGAATCCGCTAAAGAAGATTGGAACAGATTGGGTTGTTCAGTTTTCAAAAAATTATGGTCTGCCAATGTTCCTGTATTAGCATCTGAAGTTTTTCCCAGTTCACCAAAAACTCTGTACTTTGTTAAATGGCATTTACTCCACAATGATGATAATCCATTAATCAAGCATATTTCAAAACTAAGATGGACAAAAAAAATTAGAGCAAATTCCTAAGAAATATTGGTATGATACTGACTTGTGCTCCACATGAGCTCTATATCCATCTAGAAGAATTCAACCCAGCCATAGCAGATAATGAGTATGTTTACAATTACTACACTACATTTTATTCTCATATCATTGGTAGTTATCCTTGTCCAATAGAACAAACACCATTTAACTCAATAGCAAATTTTTGCTTTTTGTAAAGTATCTCTTAAAGGTTTTTGTTGAGGGGCTCAGTAGCACAGGATTTATTTCCACATCGTCCATTTGGCTATCCACTATTGCTAACAGCTGATTGTAATTTGAGATTGTTCAAAGAGCATGAAAAGGTTATACGCAGCAAGTTCTCTTATCTTTTTACTAATACAGCATCATTGTTTTTACATCCAAAGATATTGGATAAATTCCCTAACCTATGTAGTTCTTACTTTCTTTCTTCTAAAGATGTACCTTTTAGTGTCATTAATAATATGATGAGACAAAATTATGATCCTCTCCTTGAGAACAATGAGGTAGTTAATTACAATACTATTCTCAATGATGACACATTAAAAAAACTCTGGATATGTATGACAGAGGATGAAATCTTCAAATATCATCAAGATGAACTTCTTAAGTCATGGGCATTCATACCAAGTTCAAGTGAAACTCTTTACAGCACATGTTCTTCGATTCTTCCTCTAGTGACTCCATCAGGTATTACTGAGCTTCATTACACACAAGCTTTTGAAAAGCTTGTCTCCCTTGGCATTCCTATCTTGAACTCAGAAATTAGCAAAGAGACCAAGAAATATTGTCCTCAGATGACCAATCATAATAGAGTTCTTGCTGTGTTGTTTCATATGAATGCCAGGAAAGGTATCCTGAATAATTTAAAAGATCCAAAGGAGACAATTCACATTTATTTGAGTACTTCAGTAGAATTAACTTTAGATATGATGAGGACAGTGTTATTCATATTACATCGTTACTATATTTGAGACCATAAGTGGACATTTAACTAGCATCCATGGAAAGGAAGTCTTTCTTTTTCCAGATGGGTTTTGTAAAGCTGGTTATGAAAAGTGGGCACCAATAGATAGGACAGTCTTTCTTGATCCCAGAGGGTCCATGGAAAACTCTTTGCACTAATATCTCAAGTCTTGGATGTGAGGAAGTAGACAGAAAAGATATTTATACTAACATTATCTTTCCAATATTTCCTCAATTTTTGTCAAAAGAAAGGGAGGAGCAACTTAAGGTACATCAAAGATGAAATGTATCAAGATCTTCTATATGAAAGTAATAAGAAAAGTTCACATATTGCACTGAGATTTTAAATGAATTAAAAGAAAAGAATTGAATTGCTTAGAATCAAAAATATAGAGGAGTTCTTTGTCCTATTGCAAAGTTTGTAGACCACACAGCTTCCATTTTCACATCATTCCCTACTCATTTTGATTTGTTCCTGAGGAATATAAGAAACATGAGTGGTTAAGCTTCTTACGTGGGCTTGGACTCAGAGTTACCATACTTGTGAAGAATTCAAAAGATTTTGTGAACTTGTGTCACAAGGCCAACACCTGATCTTGTGAAAACATCCAAAGTCCTAGTTGGCTACTTATTTTCAAAGTCAGCACAAAAGTGGCATGATAATGATAGTACCTTGCTGAAATTAGAAACATCACTTTCGTTCAAGTACATCCTTTAAATAGCTTAAGATGGATTAAAGCTCCTTGCCAACCATCTTGTTATTTTTTCCACGACTAAATGTTGGTCTGACAAAGTTAAATGAAGCTGTTATATGTGACAGTGCACATTTAGTATGGACAATTAAACCAGTAGTGTCTTTACCAAATATGGATTATATCAAGCAACAAGTGTATGACAACTTTCTCAAAAAACTTGGAGTAACAACAAGTCCAGAAGTTAATGATGTTACACAAACATTCTTAATATTTCTAAAACAGGTTTAGCAAATTTCAAACTTTTCAACAAATATGACCCAAAGTACATTTGTGATATCAAAGATCAAGACAAATTCACCATTACTGATGTCATAGTTAAGAGCCTACAGTATCTCTTTAAGAGGAAAACTAATGATCTACTACAGAACCTTCAAATGATACCTTGTATTCCAGTCCATGCTAGCAGTTTTGCGACTGATTACTATATAGCACAGCCAGTTCTTGTGAAGCCTATACAAGTAGTGAGGTATTCATCACCTGAAGACAGACATTTGTTTCCTTATCTTCATAGCTTACCAACCTGCTTGAATATTATCAATGAAGAACTTGACATTATGGGAGTGTGTCAAAACATCAGTATTGCAAACATACAACATTTACTGGAAACAATGTATTTACAATTTAATGACAGAGAACTTGATCCAAACAATGAAATGTTTGTGCGAAAAGCTATCATGAAACTTATGAACTTCTTAAAGAGATATCTAAACCCTCAAGTGATTAAACCTCTATACTTACCAGCATTGCCTTCCTCAAGAAATAACCGATATTCTTTAAAAGATTCCACTAGTCTTGTCTCATTGACTCAGATCGATATAAAGGCCAAGATTTGACTTTTGTTAATACAACTTATTCACTGTTTCAGCTTCCATCTGATACTAAAACCCTCTGTTATTTCCATGCAGTCAATGGCCACATTACCTACTATTATTAATAACAAGGATATTTGTCTGCGACTACCAAAGGAGGTCAGGCCTAAAGGACTTTCACTTCGCTGTACTGAAGAAAATCCTTATTCATCGTGAATGTCAAGATAATAGTCCACTTTTTGTTCATTTCCAGAAATTAAAAGATCTTGTACCTTCAATAAGTGAGGTACTGCCAAAAATATTGTCAGCTCATTATAAAAGTGCTATGATGACAGTTGATGACACAATTATAAACAGATTATTTAACTCTTATAGAATTGATCAAGACTGTACCTGTGGTTGTCATTCGAGGACCTTATGTCAAAATTTTGTTAATGTCTGAATATCACATCGGTACTATGAAAGTTCAGTTTTTGCTTCAGAAAGATGATAATTATACTCTTTATGTTTGATATCAATGGAACTCCAAGTTACTCTTTACGATGGCAGTTGGCAAATACTCTTTGTATTGAAGTGGCTCGTATTCACAATGTGGATTTAACAACTTATTTAAAAGCTGTAATGCCAGTTTGTGAATGTCTTGAAATTCAATGTCCAAATGACTTGATGCCAATTCTTGACAAGTATAATGTAGAGGGTCAAGACATTTGAAACATCACTATTATCAGTGACAATACTGTTTCTCTTGGTAAAGAAATACCAAGTGACATCACTTTCTCTTTTAAACAGAGATATTTATCACATATTTCATCCTGAAGAATGGGTAGGATACGAGATTACAGAGGGCTACTTCATCTATGCTAGTGCTTCTTCATCCTTTAATGGATGAGACTGATAATCCATTAGCAAAGAGATATAAGATCATTGTAGATGAGAGTGAGCATGGAGTCAAAGAAGTGTCTCCCTAGACCTTTACAAGTTAATACCAAATATTCCTGAGGAAAAAGTCTGAAAGTTTAGAACTAGTATTAGCAGATGCAGATGGTGCTACAGCTCAAGTGAGACAAGTCACAGACTCTCAGAAGTTGTTAGAAATTAAGAGAACAATTTGTAAAGAACTGAAAAAATGTTGGGAACTCAAAGATGAAGTTGAAAAGAGGAAGGCCCTTAGGCGTTTGTATCTCAAGTATCATCCAGACAAAGCTATCCTAATGAACATGACCTTTACGAAGATGTATTTAAGTTCTTAAAAAGACAAATTGACAGACTTGAAGAAGGATTGCCTCTAGAGCATCCTGACCTGGTTCAAGAAAACCTACACTCCACATCACGTCCATCTCATGGACACACTACTATAATGGTTGGGATGATTATGTCAGGACTACGTCATCTACAGGGAGAAATAGAGACTCAAGTAGAAGAGAAAGAAATGAACATGATCAACAAGAGCAGAGGATTATACAACAGAAACTTACTCCAGGTGGGAATGATATTTAACTTGCAGCCTAAACGAAATCTGGAGGAAGCAAAAAGATGGCTCAGACAAGCTGAATCTGATCTAAAGGCTATTGTGCTGTCTAATGGATTTGTCTTTGCCTTGTCAAGTATTGTTTCTAGCTCATGAAGCATCAGAGAAAGCACTAAAGGCAGGAATGTATGCACTAGTTGGTCTTAATCCTAGTAGTTTTAATAACACATGATCTTGTCTGCCATGCTTATGCAATTTCTTCAGAAAAAGGAGGAGACTGGACGAAACTTCCTAACTTGGTTAGCTCAATGGAACAGTATTATCTGGACTCTAGGTTTCCTAATAAGCACACTTTTCCTAATGCTCCAGTTGATATTTATACACAAGCTCAAGCTAAAGAGGTGGCTGAAAATGCTGAAGAAGTTGTTAAACTTATTAGGAGGTGTGTTCAATAATATGAATCTATTTTTTACTTACTCTTCTACTGAAACTAAACTGTAGTTTTGTATAACTTATTTAGAACATGTATATATTTCTACTACTTTATAGGATTTTTGTTTCTTTGAAATTTAAAAAATTGAAAAAAAAAAATTAAATAATTACTTTATACTATGATTTCATCATAATCTTTTAACCAGAGATGCTGATTAGTTTATCCACTTAAAGTTGCAGTAACAGAGATAAAGTATATACAATATATACAGTATGATCTATATTGTGAATTAGTATGTATCATGCACTCATGCCAGAATCATAATCCTGTAAATAATTGATGAGAGTAGGTATATGTTACACTAATGATATTTATAGATTATAGGAGGAGTGAAACAGTTATGAAGAGGAACTAAAGCAGAAACATTTAAGAGCAGTAATATTAATGTTATTAACAAGGACATATAAATCTAACTTCATAAAAAATTTCAAACTGTTTGATGTCATGGTCCAAATCTCAAATTTTTAAACAGACCATTAACCATGGTTTGAATAAAAAATGGACCAAAATGACAAGTTACAAAATTATTCAAATTTTCATGAAATGTAGATATATACATTTGTTTATTAAAAGAGTAATGTTTCTGATCTAAAATGTTAAGTGTGTAAAAAAAACAAAAAATTTTAAATTTACTAGGAAATGTACATATACATGTACAAGTAGAATAAAGGGATTATCGCTTTTATAAAATTAACGCAACATTATGACACTAATATTAATGTCAATTAACCAGGACCTATAACTCTAAATTCATTAACAATTTCAAGCTATTTGATGTCAAGGTCCAAATCTCAAATTTTGAAAGAATGGACTATAGTCATAAAAAGTTATTTTATAATCTAATTAATCCTTCATTCCTAGGAAAGGTCTGGGAATGTGACTGTTAACAAGTTTTGTAAGCCTTCTTCCAGATGATCTACTCACCTTGCTCATTAGTGTAAAGAAATTCATTAATTACATGTAGATTGTACTAGAAAAACAAGGGTATTATCATGCAAAAGCAACCAGAAGCATTAGATACAAGCTGGGTAGTAACTGTATTATGTCTATAAAAACCAAAGGATAGAATGGCAGTGGGTGAGGTGTACTATAATCACACCCTATTAGTAAAACTACAAAAAACATTGTACGGTACCTAGCTGCAAAGCACCACCCTACTCATCAAGCTTCAATAGCCACACCTTCTAACTATTTTGGGTGTGGTTTATCTTGACCACACCTCATATTTTAATTAATGCTCTAGGTAGTCTCATTCCCAAACCAAAATTTGGTATTTATGAGGCTGGCAATGAGGACTAACAAGACTAAATTAGTGTTTTGTGACTCTTAGCTTTCTCTCTGGACAATATACTCACCTTGGCCTTTGTGCTAGAGAGTACAATTGTTTAATACTTTAAAGTATTCTCAATATTCACTTTTACCAAACTATTAGATATTGTCTACTGGTGTATAATAGGGTAGATAAGTATAAAAATATAGATACAGATAGACAACCTTTTACTATTACTATGTCATACTACCAAATTATAACAATGCCAAATGTAATACTACCAAATATAATACTGCCAAATGTAATACTACCAAATACAAATGTAATACTGCTAGTTCATTACATTACATGTTAAAATGTAGTGTATACATTAACTCACACCCCAGACTCTTGAGATAAGTGAATGTCTTGAGCCTTGATCTCCTGTCCAGTGATGCTATAGAAAATAAAAAGGAAATTAAGAGTAATGATGTATTATGAAATAATGTAAGTTAGTAATGTGTGCTGTGAACCCACACCCCAGACTCTCTTGATCTAAGTGAATGTCTTGAGCCTTGATCTCCTGTCAGTGATGCTATAGAAATGAAAGGAAATTAAGAGTAATGATGTATTATGAATTAATGTAAGCTAGTAGCGTGTACTGTGAACTCACACCCCAGACTACTCTTGGGATAAGTAAATGTCTTGAGCCTTGATCTCCTGTCCAGTATGCTATAGAAATGAAAAGGAAATTAGAGTAATGATGTATTATGAATTAATGTAAGCTAGTAGCGTGTGCTGTGAACTCACACCCCAGACTCTCTTGCGATAAGTAAATGTCTTGAGCCTTGATCTCTTGTCCAACAAATGCTATAGAAATAAAAAGGAAATTAAGAGTAATGATGTATTATGAATTAATGTAAGCTAGTAGTGTATTCTGTGAAACTCACGCCCCAGACTCTCTTGAGATAAATGAATGTCTTGAGCCTTAATCTCCTGTCCAGTTGATGCTATATCAATAAAAAAATTAAGAAGTAATAATGTATTATACACTGATTTTATAATATTATGAAAACAATGTTACATTTGTCAGTATACATATTGGCAGTGTTACATTTGGTAGTGTTACATTTGATAGTATTACATTTGATAGTATTACATTTGATAGTATTTACATTTTGATAGTATTACATTTGGTAGTATCAGATAATAATGTCAAAGTACTAGTTAACATTTGTACATTGTTATTATTGATATACTTACCAATTATTAATTGCTTCATCTGCATGTATATGATGTGTGTATGTGTGACATACAAGATAAGGTAACACTGTTAAGTCATACAACATGATGTTAAATAATGTACTGTTATACTGATATCTAAGATGTCTATCTTGAAGGACAAGAAATCATATTAATTGAGTGTATTGCTATGTAATAGATTATGTACCATGTGATGTTGATATCCCATAAGACAAAAGCTTGGTAAACATTTGACATTATCTGGTATGTTGTATAACTAAACCTGAATATAAAATAGAATATTTATTTAACCTTTCATAATTATTCAGGAGATAAGACTAGCTCTATAAAGAAAGAGAACACAACAATATTATATGACAATGTTTTACTTTCTTAATTGTCTGCCTACTTGACAGTGAAACATGAAGATATAATGTATAAGTTAATCCATAATCTATATGTGTAGCATTTAATACCTGTAGATGTAGTATGTGCGATATCATTGAATAGAGTGAAGTGTTCATGAGTAGTGTGATAAACAGACACAAATAAATCAATGAATAAGATTAAAGTTGACTGACTATTATTATTATCTGTAGTCTACAGATTACAACCTGTAATATTGATAGAACATTGTACAACATTTCACAGACTAGACTCTTACAAATATTCCACAGATCAGTGCCAGTATATAACCCCCTGTCTGTTCTGACACACAAGGAGTGAAAGTTTAGCTAAACAATTGTACAAACTCGGTATAGATCAGTGACACACAGACAGATATCACAGCATTACATATAACACAGTCTTACATATTCTTCATTATCCAGCAGTTTAGGGGGGACATAAGTCTATTCTACTCCATTGATATCTGTGAACTAGAAACATAACCAACCTTGTAAGGTAGAATGAGAGACTTGAATCCTTCTTCAAATCCTGCAGCAGCAATGTCTCTATTTTTTATATAATATGGCGGCAAATTGTACACGTTCACGTGACTTGTAGTATACTGACTCAGTATACTACAAGTAGAGTTGTAATATACTGAGTAAGTACATTACATCAGTATACTACAAATTACGTGACATTTATCATTTGACGCAATAATTTAAATACTGGTATTGCTGCTGCAAGAATAGAAGAAAGATTGAAGGTCTCTAATTCTACCTTATAAGATTGACATATTTCTAGTTGACAGGTGTTAACAGAATAGAATAAATAGTCAGGTTTATATCCTAACTTCTGGTAACGAATAACATGGAAGACTGTAGTATAATTAATCTTGTGTTCTCTCAATATGTATCACAAGTTGTACTGAGTTTGTAAAATTGGTTAGTCAAATGTGTGTGTCAATTGGAACATCTGATGTCTAAATATATTTATAAGAATCCATTCTATATCATGTTTTTCAATTCTTGTCAATGTATATTCTCAGATTACAGTCAGACTACAAATAAGAGGTTAGTCAATTATCATGTTTTCCTCATTACTTGTCAGTGAGAATAGGCTTATGGTTTATAGGACTACTTTATTAAATAATGATATCTGCTATCACCTAAATACACAAGGTATGCATATAATTTTGTATTAATTTGTACATTTTTAGTGTAATTTCTAAAGAGAACTTTTCTTTCTTTTTGAAATAAAACTAACTAGATGATTGAATAAAGTAGATGCTTTTAATAATAATGACAACAGTGCTTTTTATGTAGATACTTCCAGAGGCATGATTAAAATTATAATGAATAATGAATAATGATAAACGTTAATAAATAATAATAAGGTTATTAATGATTAACAGCTCACTACATCACTCCCCCCTCCAGTGTCTATGACACGACTGATGTAAAACGTTTGCAAAATGAATACGTTGTCCAGAGCGAGTTGTACAGGTGAGAGGTTGAGTGGTTGATCATGGGTGTAGGTGGAGGGTTGTCATCAGGTGGTGTGCTGGCTGAGCCGGTCGATGGAAACTGTTATCTGTTCGACCATTGATATCAATGGTGTAGTGTTTTTTTTTTTTTTTTTTTTTTTTTCTTAGTTTTTTTTTTTTTTATTATTTTTTTTATTTGTTTATTTTTATTGGTGGCTGTAAGTGGTTTACGTAACTATATCTGGTTTTTAAGAGACGTGGGTGGCAGTTTATGAAAACAGGGCCGGGGGGGAGGACGAATGAAACAAACAGGCGTTCTTTTTAACAACTAGAAATGTGGCTGGAGTGGTTTACGTACTACATAGTTGTGGGTTTTGTTTTGGTTTGCTCTCAAACACATTTCAGCTTCTATAGAACCTTTCACCTTCCATTTGTTGGGGGGGTAACTGTTTACGTCACCCGGAAAAGGACATTAGTTTTTTCATAGAGAGATTAAATTTGATGGCCACGCGAACAATTCGAGGGAAAACCAAATGGGAACCCGTCCATTATAAATTTTCCACTTCTCGGCTATATTTGATGGGAATAGCTTGGGGCCACTGGGAAAAAACAATGCAGGTGAGGAGGTAAGAAAAAACCTGTGATATGGAGGGCCAATCAGGTCCATGAACTATTTGGAACGAGTTTGGGAGTGGGGAAAGGAGAATGAATTGGATAGAGTACTTCGTGTGTTGGATGAACACAAAGCGTGCCAACGGTGAACATCGGAATTGAGCAGGCCCTACTAGCGGGAGTAATACTTTTGGCGCTCAATATTTTGTGATAAACGGTGGATGAATCAAAATAAACTTTATCCTAACGCTTTTGGAACAGGGGACTTGGTGCCGTAGAGGGTTCACAGAAAGGGATGGGACGAGTTAGGGGGGGATGGCTTTAACTACTAATGGGGTGGTTGGGGGATTAATGCTTGAATTGGGGTTGGGGACTGATCTTGGCCTACAGCGTAATTATGGGGAAGTTTCCTGAAAAAAGATTTTTCAATGCGGGAAAATGCTCGACAGGATTATCAATCCCTGGTATGTCATATATTGGAAGTGAATGTGAGAAAATCTAATTGCCCTCTTTAGGAGGGGGGATGGTGAGGGTGAATATTCAAGCAAAGGTAACGTTTTGGGATCGTAAAACAGGAATTTCTGCCTTGAAAATTTGAAAGGGTTTTAAGGAAATAAAAGCCAGCTCCTGTCAAAAGTGTATACGTTTTTTTGTAGCAGCATTTTTTGGAGAAAAAGGGGAAATTGGATGCCATGACTTTGATTTTTTGCAGGACAACCTACCTGTGCAATAATTCAGTCATAAGACATGGGGTACTTCAGGGGAGGGTAGCAAGAAAGGAGGCACACCAAACTTCCTTGTATTTTCTGAAGGTAGCTATTGCTTCATTCCAAGTAGAGTTGGGACTTTGGTTTTTTAGGCTTAAGTAGGTCA